>NW_024386916.1:0-32980 GCF_900408965.1 Simochromis diagramma | reverse complement strand
TTCAAGGACAATCAGAATCAGAATACTTTAATAATCCCCAAGGAAATTATGTAAATTATTATGTGGGTTAAATAATACAATATATTGCAAACTTTACAAATTTAAGAAATGGCACTAATCTATACAAGGTGAGAATATTAGAGAGGTGATATATTTGACTCTAACCCGTGAACTTTGTCATCTGTTATTTTACTGTAGAGTATGTGCAAAAGGGTGTAACTATTGCAGTGTTACAGTGTATTAAATGCAGGAGTTGTACAGGGAGATGGCCTCACTGAGCGTGCTCCTGTGACCGGCCAGCACGTCATGGAGTGGGCGGAGGTATTATCCAACATTTTCCTTATCTTGGACAACATCCGCCTCTCATACACCACCCTAAGGGAGTCCAGCTCCATCCCCACAACATTACTGGCCTTGTGGATCAGTTTATTCAGTCCTTGTTTGGCATCTGGGACCCTCAAACCTGATGCTCCAGCATGCAACAGCATAGAGGCTAGCACTGGCCACAACAGAACTCGCAAAAAAAATCCTGAACATTGTCCAACAATATGTTGAAAGACTTCAGCCACCCTCAGAAAATAGAGTCGACTCTGGCCCTTCCTGTAGAGTGCAGTGGTGTTTTTAGCACAGTTCAGTTTATTGTCTATGTGTACTGCAAGGTATTTATAGTCCTCTACAATGTCCACATTGACCCCTCTGGGATTGAAACGGGGGTGAAGGTTTTCCTGGTCCTCCTAAAAAGTCCACAATCAGTTCCTTGGTCTTTTTGCCACGTTGAGCTGCAGAAGGCTCTGCTCGTACCACAGGTACAAGGAGACCATGCAAACTCAATGCAGAAGGGCCTCGGGCAGCAGGTCCTGGGTTCAAATCCAGTGACTGGCCAAGGCCTTTGTGTATGGAGCTTGTTTGTTCACTCTGTGCCTGCGTGGGTTCTCTCTGTGTACTCCAGATTCTTGACAAAAGCAACAGGCTTTGTCAAGAAAGCTCTCCAGGGTGTACCCTGCATCCTGCCTTGTGACAAACTCCTCATATCAGATAGCATCATAGTATCACCAGTGAGTACAGGACAGCTCATCAGTGGCAACAAGGACCAGAATTGGCCTGATGAAGACTCCAATTAGGACTTTTAACTGTATTTACATTTTACAGCTTTTCCTACTGATAAAGACACCCCACCCTAACACCACTCATACTGCAACAAAGTAATTAAGTTATAAATAAACAATTAAATGACAGAAAAGTTCCTGTTTCTGTTTGTTTGTTCAAATGGATCCACAGTGAGAAAAAATGACATTTTTCTGTGAATAAACAAAATCTTTCTGTTTTATAATTATATGGTATTCAGGCCAATGCGTTACCAGAACCTTTCTCTGTAATTTAACTTTTTTAAGATTTAATGGTTACAGCTGCAATGTTAAAAACATTTTCGTGAGGAATGATGTAAAATAGTGAAAGAAAAAATGTTTTAAAAGACAACTGGTAAAAATAGATGGCCGGACAGCGAAAATAAAACAACATCTGTATGTATGCACATAATTAAAACGCATAAACAATGTTAAATGCAGGAAATCTTTATCAGGTCGTCAGGAAGTCGTTTGAGTGTCCTAGAGTCATCTGAGATAATTTCTGTTTTGAACAGCACATAATTTTCTCGTGTCACAGAATGTCACATAACACATCAGTCGCTTTGAAGCCTGTAATGTGAAACGAGATTAAACACATTTTTATCAGATGCTGTTTTAATCTTTCGGTGCTTAAAAGTGGCGTTCACTCTGAAAATGATAAAATCATGTTGTCAAATCAAAAGCTGAGCAGCATCAGTGCGTGTATACTTTCAAATGAAACCAAAGGAACAGATTTTATCTGTCACCATCAGCATAGTAGGAATTGTTCTCAATCTGCCCTATAGCTAGGTGCATGTCTGTTTCCACGGACTAAGGGATTTCCACGCTAAAAATGATCAGGCATGTCTCTACATGTACAGGGAAAAACAGCAATTAACAAGCTATATTTTCTTCCACTGAAAACTAGACACTGACATACTAGAGGACAGCAATGTAAATAGACAGCTTTGGCATTGTTTGTCAGCTTTTACCTGAGGGAAAATCCTCCTCACTCTCAGGACTTCAGCAGTTTCAGTTGACAATGAAGTCATCTTATTCTGAGAAAGCTGATATCACAGAGGAAAAGCTCAGTGGCTAAGCCTGTCCTCTGTGGAATAATCATTCAGGCCATGACCTCCCCAGTGACAAAGATAATACTCACCAGAGAGCATGACACCTATAAATCAAAATGAAAAAAGAATTATCAAAACTGTACAGACAAAAGAATATTGTTTCAGTGAGTCACATAAAAGCTACAGATGTAAAACTACCGTCTGTCTGTCAGCAAGGTAAGCAGTAAGGAAAGGCAGGAATGTGAGAAATAACCACAAGGCTGTGGAGCTCTAACAATATGGTTCTTCATTATGACTATATATGAACTGTTAGAGATATGTCCTATCCCGCATTCTGTTTTATGCCCAACAATAGACAGTGGGAAGATAAGAGGTTAGTTTTGGTTTTTCCCAGTACAAAATACAAAGACAGTCACTATAAATAATGTATAAGAGATTAAAATAAAGTGTTTTGAAGTCGTCAAACTACTGGTGCTTAATGTTTTTTCATTAAAAGGACAATAAAAGGACAATTAGAGAAAGACTGAAGAAATAATGTACAGCACGGTGACTGGAGAAATCCAAGCGCAGCATGCACCATTAACACCTTACATCCATTGTCAAGCACAGTGGAGGAGGGGTGATGGTTTGGGCCTGTTTTACAACCACAGGACTTGGGCATCTTGCAATTATTGACTCAACTACAAACTCCTCTGTAAACCAAAGGAGTCTAGATTAAAGTCTGAATCTATCTGTCTGAATGCTAAACCTTAGATAAAAAAGGATCACGCAACATAACAATGATCCCAAACAGCAGCAGATCTACAGCAGAATGGTTGAAAAAGAAAATAATCCAAGTGTTGCAATGACACAGTCAAAATCCAGACCTCACCCTGATTGAAATGCTGTGGTGGAACCTATAAGTGAGCTGTGCATAAACAAACGCCCACAAAGCCTCAATGAACTGAAGCAACATCATAAAAGACTGTATCAGAATCCCTGCACAACGATGTCAGAGACTGATAAATACATAGAGAAAATTATTGCTTCAAATTATTGTTGCTGAGGTGGTTGCACATGCATCTTAGTGCCTAGTTTTTGATAGGAGTGTAAAAAATTTTATTTTTCAATGACTGTACAACTACAGAAAATGCCAACAGTATTTTTCATTTTAATGAATAGAGCAACTGTAGGTCTCTATAATATTTGACGTGCAGATTAAAAAATAAAACGATTGTCTCCCAAGAAGTCAAACCCGAGACCTCTCCTGAAGTAGAACGATGCGACTTCTAGGAAGTTGAAACCTACATAGATGGCCTGTTTTCCTTCTTACTAACAGTAAATTCTGTTTCATAGCAGAAACCTGTCAAACGGGGGCTGTGACTTTAACATCTAAACATTATCCGATCACGTGGTAAGCAATGAACATGTTCATTGATGTAGAGTTATATGAATAAGAAAGACAAAATTACACAAACAAATACATAACTAATGAAAAAAAATTCACAAAAATCTTAAATAATTTTTTTTTAAATTATAAATATATTTTCTTCACCTTACAGCTAAAACAGCTCATTTTATTTATTATTTATTTTAATTAAGTCCAAAAAGTTTAACTGTTGAGTATCGACGCTGATAAAGTGAGCCGGAAAATGACGCCACGCAAAGGTAACGTCACTGAGATTTTACGACCAGGTAAACGAGGGCGCTGGCAAAGTGAACAGGTGAGACAGCGTGGCTGCGATTTAATGAAGTGTCGAGGAGGGTTTTCAGCGCTCCAATTCAAGGTTGACATGTCTCCGGTGGCTGCAGGAGGACGAGGATTTGCTCATGTGCCCTCTGCAAAGACACCCGCAACAGAAAACAGCGAGCGGAAACTGCCTCGGTGCACTTTTCGAGCAGGTCCCCCATCAATCCCTTCCCGTGAGTCTAACGAATTGCCCTAAGGTGAAGTTGAAACACGGATCCCGCGCTGTTATCAGCGGAGTGATTTCAGAAACAGGTGTGCTGCGCAGAGGAGTTACTGTGCGTGTGAACAGCCTGCAGGTCAGATCGCAGGACTGGAAGATAATTACTGGCAGATGAACGCTGATAGGAGATAAGGAAGAGACTGCTGGCGGAACAGGTTGCATGAGAATGAATGACTATGAATCAATAACACCGGTTATGTAATGACATGTAGCTAGTGGTAAGCTATGTGACTGGTGAAGTTCTGCTTTTAACAATGTTTGGGTCTTTGATCTTTAAAAAAAAATCATCTTACAAAGAATCGGCTTTGCTAAAAACTGATGCTCTCTGTACTAAGAAAGAGCTGACAGTTCTGGACACACTCCAGGCTCTTATGAAACGCCAGCAGATGGCTGAAGGAAGTCAAATTTCACCACAGTGTTTTTCTCTCTTTTTGCCACTCACAGGTGACTTTCACACTGAATCACTTTAATCTTTATAAATAATGATTAATGCAGAACATCACCACAAATAACATATTAAGCTTTTGCAGCTTTGACTGACAAGGCACTGTTGTCATCACTGCGACTGTTCCTGCTGTTGTATGCTGGATTAAGGGATAGTTTAGGTTTTGGGGATGTTTGCTCACTTGTTGAGGGTTAGATGAAAGGTTTGATACCGCTGCTGCTTATGTGCGGGTTGAGGGAAATGAGGGAAGTGGCTAGTTTTGTTCCAGCTGCCAGGAAACCAACATGTTACTGATGCAACACGTTGCCCCCATGGATGCATTATTGAAAAATGGATACAGGACTTAAAGATGGCACCTGCGCGTTTGATTTAATGGTCTTTGTCTCCCTGGTGTTGTTCTGTACCCTCACCTCCAGTATGAGGGGGAGGGAAGGGGATGGACCAGCCACCCGTTAGTATTTGTCTACAAAGAAAGCAGCAGGTATCTGCACATCTCTGAAAAGCAGTTGTGTTTACCCAAGTAACACTAAATCGTCGTTGCAGAGAATCAGTCATTTATGATGTTAGTTTATTTACCTGTAATAATTTTGTACTGTAAAATGTGGCTATCAAATCTTGCAGTTTTTTCTAATAAGTTCATAGCTTGCTATGTTTGATGATAGAGCGGGTTGTATTACCAAGTGGAAGGTCGGTGGGTCGATCCCCGATTATCCATTTGTTTCGTTTGTTTCTCAGGCACAAATGAAAACGAGCGCAAGATAAACAAAAAAAATCAGGTATCAGCAAAACTGATATTTTGATCACAGATATAATCTTTTACAGAAACGCACATCCCTTATTAATATCATAACAGCAAAATTGAGTCACGTGGAAATATTCAGTTAAGCCGTCCGTGTTGCCTTCTTTCGTCACAGTCAGAGGAGGACGGCAGGTGCTGTGCTATTCTAAATCTCGTGAGAATGTAATCTGAGATTTAGTGACCTTAGCACCTTCACCCCCCGTGTAATGTTAAACCCAGGAAAGACAGGACCTCATATCCTGTAATCTAGTCCTGCTGATTTACTGTCTTCTGCTTGTCTTCTAATAACACTGTGGCCCTAAGATTACGTATTACGCCGCCATAGGGATCTATGTTAGCGTAGACCGAAGGATGAAAATGCTAATCAGACTGTAAAATATGTAGGCTTATGTAGCTCATCTTATGTTTGAGTTTAGGATGAGCTGCACCTGTCAAGTAGCTTTCTCTCTGAGTGATGTTTTTACCAAAGTACCTTCAGACAGATGGCTCCAGAGAATGCCTTCGGTCCCACGCTGTATCCAGTTTCTTTCTCACAAAGTTGATCATAAATCACCCCACATTTAAACTAAGGTCCAGGTGATGTGCGCTCGAAATATGCATGATGGTTTATAGGAAAGATTGAATGTGTGGCGACTGTGTGCGTACACATGGCTGGGTTTAAGGATGATATTCATACCTTCCTGATGTCCACTGTAATCCAACACTTTTATCTCTGTTCTGCCTGAAGCAGATCCAGATAGCATGTGGAGTTCAAACGCGCTCCAGGCGGAAAGGACTCAGTTGTGCTTCCATAGGAGCCTTGGCACATATGTGATGTATTCTTGATGAGAAGAGCTGCTGCTGTGCATTCTGGGAGACCGATACAGAAGCAGAGCTGATTAAAAACACAAACAGGAAATGACCTATTTTGTCCACTGTTGTTTTCATCTCCACTCCTTTTGTTTCATTTTAAACAACCTCAAGTATAGATGCAATTTCACAGCAGTTCCATTTTAGGACTTGTTGAATCTCCATTCCCTGCTTAAGGCTACTGTTGTTGGTATTTTGTAATTGTTCCTGGTAAATTGTCAGTGTTGAGAGATGTGATAGGCTGCTGTTTTTCCAGTCTCTGCTGAAGCCGAGGAAGAGGGCAGCGAGTTTTTGTGTTGGGGGTTGTGATCTTTCACCTGCTGCTGGCGACCTTCCCTGCTGGGAGGTCACATGTAGGAGCTGAGGCGTGAAGGAGTTGACAAAGGGGATTCAAAGGAAGATGTGAAGAGAAGAGGTTGAAAAATATGAGGCAAAAAGTTTACCCGTCAGCTGTTTGACCTTTCAATAACTTTCTTCACTGTTGTTTATAGATCATTTTTACCCTCGAACTCGAAGCAGCAATGGCTTCTGTATATAGTATGCATGAAGATTGCTACAACAGTGAGCGGATGAAAACTGGTGAAACAAGCAAAAATAGAACATTCTTGTTGCCACAAAAGGCCTCCAGCTTCCATCATCACCTGACTTTGTCTTAATCAGGCAACGTGGGCTTCAGCTGCACAGCTGAATGACCTTTCTTGCTTGTCATACAGGAAAAGGAAATGAGCTTTGCTAACAGCACATCCAGCTTTAATTTAAACTTCTTTGTAGAGACATACAAAGTGCACACTCTTAAAATCTTTAAATTTAGCATAAATTATAGGCAGTATTGTCAACCTTTTACTAAAAAACATGAAAAGCTTTACCACCACTTTTCCATCAAAAGGTGCTCATCTGTGAAGTGTTTAATAACAACAACAGAGAACAAATGCCTGTCATTTTTACTCTTCCTGCCGTGAGTGGAGATGCAAACAGTGGTGTTGGCCTTGTCTGAAATGCAAAGCATGTCCTTTCACATGCAAAGCTGCGTAAGGAGAAGGGCGCACATGAATGTTTGGTTTATTTGGACAAGTTCTGATCGCCCCCGCGCATGTTTGTGTGTTTTTAAAAATGTCGTCCCGTTGCTTTGATGGATGAACTTGTGCTGCTCTGACTGCAGCTTCCTGTTATAATTTCCAAAATGCCTGTGATTGTCTGTATGTCTGTGTGCGTGAATGTCAGTCCACAAAAAGGTTGATGGATATCACCATGTGCTTCCTATTTTATAGGAAGGTGTGTGTGTGTGTCTCCACGTCCAACCCCTGACAAGAGCTGTTGGACATGCAGAGACCTGCTTTGTGTTGAACAGGGATATTTTTGGACTGTTGTTACTGCGAGACAGAACTTTTAAACTTCCTTTTCAAAACCAAAAGATACTTTTTTTTTATTATTATTATTCCTCTGGTCTGGGTTACTGGATTGTCTGTTTACCACCAGACTTCCATCTTTCTATTCATAGTGTAGAGCTTTGCATAAAGTGTTTTTGTAGTAGGTGCTGACAGTGGAAAAAGCGACCAGGTGGTTTCATGGAAACACCTGCAGGAAAATGATTCACTGTACTCTTGAGATTTGAGGATGAAAGATTCTCTTGAAGTTAAAAAGGATACTGTCTGCTGTCAGGACTTTCTCTAGCTATAAAACTGGGCTAACCTCCTTATCTGAGTGCTAAATACCAGACATGCAAAACTTTGAGTTGATTGATTGATTGATGATGGTGAATGTCATTTGAACAGACAAGACCAAAGAGCTTTTTGGCCATAAGTACCATGTGTGACATTTGTTCAACAGCTAAAACTTGTCCAAAATTGGGTCATGCAATTGATCTCATTAATGGAGATCATTTGTTTTTGTTTTTTTTCATTAAATTTTGAATTAAAGGATATTGAACTATTAAAAAGGAATTAAATTAATGATGTATACACAGTAAAACAGTCGTGTTCACTGTCAGAACTGGGCAATATAGACAGACTGGTATGGCATCTAAATGGCTTAGTATTGTTTAGATCTTTTAGTTTAGATGTTTATGAGACTGCGTGTGTCCGTCTTTGTTACACAGAGGAAAAGAGACACTGGGATTACAAACTGCATCATTTTACCTGAGCAGTCTAAGGAGCACATATAGAAATGATGCCCCCTTTGCACACTTCATGCATCTACTTCACATGTTAAATGAAGCGTGGCTGGGATTATTTGTGTAAATTCGCTGTGTGTCACAAACCATTCTGTGCATCTGATAACAGAGATGGGTTTCTGTATTTGCTCAGCAGGCAAAGACATTCCAGGAGACATACCTGTAGTCTGTGATTTAAGTGCGTGTGTCTGCTCAAGCTTTTTCTATACTACTAACCACTACTTAAAGTACTTAGAGATATGCTGTAAAAACATGTTTCACCTAATTACAAGGTTTGCGACGGGGAGAGGGAAAGTTTGGCCCACTGACTTTAGTATTTGGCATGAGGTGCAAGTATGAAAATACTTCAAGTGTGGCTTCACAGCAACTTTAAGACCCACCTAGTTGAATAAGAAGTGTTAAGAGAAAGATTACCATGAATGAAGGTAGACGTATAGTAAAATAGCCGATGACCCCAATATGTAATTTAATTTTAAATGTTTAAAAATTCATGTTTGGTTGGTATAGAACAGAAGTATAGTATGTAAAGTTCTGTACAAAAGTGTTGTGCCACCCTTATTTCTTTATATTTAGAAATTTGGGACATGTGTGCAGCAATTTTTTGAAACATGTGCAAACATACATGGAAATACAGCACATAAGCAAACACAGTTTCATAGTGAGTGAAAGCAAGTTTTCACAATTTAATTAATTTGAAAGTTGATATTTGGTCTGACCGTCTTTTTTGGGTTTGGGTTCCTTGTCATGCTGAAGAATGACCAATCAGCTTTCCCGATTGCATTTCATGGTACTTTTCTGCGTTTATAATGTCATCAGTTTCATAAGATCTGTGACACCACTGGCTCAAATGCAGCCTCACATCTAAGAGCCTCTGTCATGTTTTGCAGATTTTTAGATTTGATGAAAGAAATAGAAACAAATTGTTTTTCTGACACATTGCTAGTAACAAAGTTTACAGATACAAATGCTTTGTTACTGTACTTAAGTAGAATTTTCAGGTATCTGTACTTTACTTGAGTATTTTTGTCTGAAAACTTTTTACTTTTACTCCCTACATTTTTATACAGTGTGCAGTTTGTCACACAGTGTGCTGCTACCTAGAACTCCAGCTGCTGTACTTCAAAGGGTTCTGCCTGACTGAGAGCTGACTTCACTGAGAGATGGAGGAAGAAAACAAAGATAAGACAGGAGATAATCAGGTTAGTCTGCAGTACTGTGGTGAATACACAGTAAAGCAATATATTGGACTGCTGAACAGTGGCTGTGATGCTCATGGTTAGATTTAGGTTAGAGGTTATATCAAGCATAGCAGAGATGAATTTCCATTTAAGGTGAATATGCTTATTTTAATTAACTGAATTCCAAATTTATATTGTGTAGTGTAAAAACAGTATAGTGTCAGTGTAGGGAATGGTCATCGGCAATGACAGCTTGTCAAACATCTGTTGTTGGGTTCCCCACCTGCTAAATCCCACTGTGACTCCTGATTACTGTTTAAGTGTGGAGGGAAAGTCACACAGTCAAAAAGGTTAGCTTGAATCTGAATTTCAAGGAGCTACTTTTTACTTTCTTATTTTGATTACAATTCTGAGCCTGTACTTTTTCACTTTTACTTGAGTACAAAAGTTGCTTCGGTACTTCAACTTTTACTGGAGTGTAGTTTCACGCTGGTATCTGTACTTCTACTTAAGTAAAGGAAGTCTGTACTTTTGCCAGCTTTGCTTATATGTAGAAACATCACTGGTTTGTTTCTTGGGTTATGTTCCTTTTTCATGCTTGAATGATCTATAGGTCAGTGTTAAGTGACTTCACACAAACATGAAAAATGTCTTCTATATACAGCTAGACTGAAATTGAAAGTGAAAAAGTCTTGCAGTACTGTTGCTCAAGACCAAAATTAAAAAAAAATACAATAAAATCTGGCTCCTTGGAAGCAAAATATGAAGTTATTATATGTGTAAAGCTACACACACTTTCATGCACCGGTTTCCAAAGACCTTTGAGCTTTCTGAAGCTTGAGTAGTACTTAAAATATTCAGTACAAACAACTCATCGGATGCACTTACAGCACATCTTAAATATGAAAGAATTACTATTTGAATTTACTGACAGCAACTGTACACTTGTGTCCACTGCGCCGGCTTTTCAAAGGATCCGCCTATGCACTTGCACGTCCCAGCCCATTGCTCCCTGCTGATTGTACCGTGTAAACCAAAGGCTAAAAGGTTGGAGGTCAGGGCCAGGGTGAGACTGAAATACTTGCTGAAATGCTGCTCCAAATGCAGGAGTCTAATTCCAGGCTGTAAGAAAGTAATCCTGATTGAAGTCCATATATGGGAATGGAGCTCCATCCATATACTCACTTATTGTACATTGACACTATCACTGCATGCTAAGGGTGTGTATACATTATCAGGGGTTGACTGTTTTGGTTTGCATTTCTTACTAAGTGCGTCTCAAGTCCCATCTGTGTCCTGGTCTGCACTCAGTGTGTGGCAGTAGAGAGCTAATTCACTATAATAAGGGCATGTAAACATACATGCTTATCAAGTGGGTAATTATGGCACTTTGTCCTTTGTGGTGTGTGCAAGTGTGTGTGCCTACTTCACCCCATTGGTGGTTCAAGGTTCAGTTTATTCATCCATTAAAAACACAGCAATCACAGCAATCCCATCCAATCAACCAATAATGATTTACATAAGATATCTTTAAAATGCAAGGTGTATTCTACAGCTAGGTGTTTATACATATTTGCCTAACACATATTTGTATTTTGATGTTTTTATCGTCTCGCCACATGTGTAGTTTATCCAGTTTTGGCCATGCCATACTGCTCAGCGGAGTGACGAAAGAAAGGCCTGCAAGTTGAAATTATAAGTGTAGGATGTGAGGTGATGTTCAGTAAAAGCAAACCTTTGAGTGGGTGAGGCAGATTTAGAGTAGCTGTTTGCTTCTAACTGGTGAAGTCTTAGTGCAGGATTAAGCCAAGCTCCCACACTCCACCCTGAGAACAAACCCCCATGAGGCGTTTTCTTCAAACTTTATCATGTTCATCTGTATTTAAAAAGAAGGCGGGCATATTCTTGCTAAGTTTATCAGTTTGGAACTCTTATTGGGAAACTATGCAGAGATAAATGCTGTGGTAGAAAATGAATTACTCTAGTTACATTTAAATACCCATTAGAAATGTTTCCCATCCTTAAGAATGGCATCTTTTTTTGTAGATTCGGCTAAAGAAATGGGAACAAATTGTTTTTGTGGCACACTCCACATGGCAAAGTTCATAAAGGTATCTTTGCCAAGTTGTTTATTATGTGTAACACAATAACACTGGTTCATCCCTTTGAGTTGGGTTCCTTTTTATGCTTGAATGATTCAAAGGTCAGTATCTGTGTGTGTACCTGTGTGCCAACTTTCTGAACTGGTCATGTACGAGGATTTTGCCAGGATTTGGTGTGTTATAATAAAACGTGTCACCCCGATTTTACATTTCAAATGGTTTGTAAGTGTTTGAGATTTTTTTTTAATACATTAATGGTCTTTATTCAATATCTCACTTAATCAATGTGATTGTGACGGCACCTTTTAAAATATTTGTGCATTCCCCTAATTTTCCTGGGCATTATGTCTGTCACTGTTTTACTAAAAAAAAAACCCTGAGATTTCATCAGGTATGATTAAAGAGAGATTAAAGTCTGATGACTGAGGTTAAAGCTATGCAAGTGACAAGGGTGGTTTTGTTGGGAGATTATACTTTCTATTTCAATGGCTCAGTGACTAAAACATTTTGAATGTTTGGTTGTGTTGTGTCATGTGCCGCACTAGTTGCATTTCTCATCAAGTTTTTCACGATTACCCGTTTATTTTTCTGCTTCCCATCTTAGAAGAAAGCTTGTCTGTATTTCAAAAAACAAACAAGAAAGACTAATTATCAATAGTTGAAATGATAAAATTGACAGAATTTAAATAAAAACGTAATTTGACTCATTCCTGTTTGATCGTCACAAACGCTGTCGTGTGGGCTGGAAGAGCAACCGCCAACCCTGTGATAAGTAGATGTGGTACCTCAGAGTCTATAGACATAGCCTTATTATCACAGTGTTGGGTATTTTAAGGACGTGAGAGAAAGGATTAGGCAAATAACATGACTACTTATTGTCTACTTAGTGTAAATTTTTACTAGAAAATAAAGGCAGAGTTTGAGTAGTCGGTGTGCTGTCAATCCAAGCAATTAGTCAGCCTTCTGTTGTTTAGAGAATAGATCCTTTTGCACATTAGCTTTAGACTTTAGCACTTTTTTATATTAACATCCTATCAGAATTTTATTCTGTGTGGTGTGTCGCACTTAACAACTACAGAATGACACCCAGCTAAAGCAGAAAATGAATGTGTGCCATTGTTGGGCTGAGTGCCTCCCTCCCTTCTCCTCATGTCCCCTTCTGTGTGGCCTGGCTTCTTTCCCTGCTGATTTTGTTGTCTTCAGTCGCACCCAAAAATACCCTGCGCTATTTCTGGCACGTATTCATTTTAATGTACATGTGAAAAGTACTGCCAGCTGACTAAGGCGGAGAGCAAAAGAAAAAGAGCGCGTCTGTTAAAAAATGCTGAGGAAAAAAATGGAAAGCTGTGGAAAGGAAGTTGGCAAATTGAAACTAACAAACCTTTTTTAAGCTTATGGGCCAAATTATAGACTAACCAGCTTCCTTTTATTTGGCCAAAATGTCCCAAATACGTTTTGTTTTGGGGCTACACTTGCAAATCTGAAAGTTTTCATTTGCTTACTTGTGTTTTTACGGGAGGTTAAGTGAAGTGAATGGTTATATTCGGATGTTCCCAGTGGCTGTATTAACTTGAACATCAGGTGTGTGACCTATGGATCGAACCAGGTGATCCAGAAGGGTGTGTAAAGTGTGCAACTCACATATTTGTGCCTCATTGTTTTGTCTTCAAAACATTCGAGTAGCTAACAGCAGGCTGTCAAATGGACTTTGAAAATGAGGTTATGTTGTGTTGCTGAATATATAAAGTACTAAAACAATCAGAGTGCATTATGCTGTAAATTTATGAGAACATTTCTAAGAATTGCCCTTTGACATCAACATGTGTCTGCTGTCATAAAGACAACTATTCTGAGAGCAGCACAACTCTTTCCATGTAGTGCTGGAAAAGGATTAAAGACATTTATTATTTTTTTGAGAGCGGTGTTTAAGTTAGCGGTGTGTCTCAGTCTTCCACATGAATACCCGAATATAAGGTTTCTCTTGTTGCATTCTAACAGCGTAATCAGGCCTGACGTAGTCAGTGATCACTTTATTGTGCAGGAAGAGAGTTCAGGGTACCTCAAGCCAACATTGTCACGTGTAGTTGTAAACAATTCGGTTTGTGAATGTGCAGCTTCTGCTGAATTTGATGAGCTTCGTGGTGTTTTAGCATGCTGTTTACTTGTCTGGCCTACAATGGCAAATGAAAGTAACAAAAGAATGTTGGGGGAAAAAAAACAGAAACAAAAAAAAACCAAGAATTACTATCTGTCCAGCTGACTGTACTTTTCTGACTTGCATTTTTTTTCCCAGGGCATTGTATCAAACAACGCGTGAGTGTTTCATGAGTCTTATCACATCGTTGCCTCCAGATCACCACTAGTTGTCAAAAATGACAACTGGTACACTGGACAAAAAGTACCAAGTACCAGTACATTGCACATAGAAACCCATGCAACGAAGCTCCTGGCGCACAGTTTTTATGCTGATGTTACTCTAATGATACAGTTGATGGTGGATTATCTGGACAAGAAGTAATTTCACAAACTGAGTTGCTGCAATGGTGGCATCCTTTTGCATTTTCACAGTCAAATTAATTGAGCTCTTTCAAATGACCTGTTCTTTCATAAATGTCTCTAATTTCTGCATGATTAGGTGTTTGAGTTACTCTTATACACTATACAACAGGTCTGAAAACACCTGAATTCAATAGCAGAATTGATCTCGTGATCGGTCACTTTAGGTGGCAGTAGGAAAGTTGGAGCTGAGTTTTCTGGCCTACAGGAGAAGAATGAAGATGGGCAAAACAATTTTGGGGTAAAAACACCATAGTTATTGCAAATAACTGTAGTGTATGTTTAATTATTAGCTCCAGATATTAAACCTTGATATAAGAGAAGGGCAAATGTTCAATCCTGGCGAGTAAAAGCTTGTCACACAGACACAGTCGGTCTCTAGCTCTTGACTTAACAGCAGTTCCTAGTTTTCATCTCCATTCCTGTATTTAGCTGATCTTTCAGCACTCAGCAACTTCAACCACAGAGTGACACACTGACTGTAATATGGAAAATTCCTCACACAGAGGTATAGGACTATCTGTAAAGTACAAAAAAAAAAAAAAAAGAGTATGTGCATGACAAGATGGCAGTTGTGGACTTTCCACACTAATCCAATATTCTGGAGAGAATAGTGTGGCTATGAGCTACATCTTTTGTAAATTTGCGAATGCTTAAAGAGAACAGAGGTGGCCCATGAAGTGAAGCAAGGGGGGTCTATTCCTAACGATAGCTTAGCCTGAACAGGCTGCAAACATAAAAGTAATTTATTTCACTGACACAGAAAAGAGAGAAGCCCCCCCCTCCCTTCCTCCAGCTTTCTTTTTTTTTCTCCTACGCTCCCCCCTCATCCAGCTCTCCCACTCAGCAGCTGTTCCTCTCACTTTCCGCCCTCCCTCCACCCCACCCCGCATCCCTGCATGCCCACCCTGCTCCCCCTCCTCCTCCTCTGGCCCCAGTGTGATGGCTTTGTTTTATTGTTGCGCAGCGTTTGGCAGGGAAACCCCCGTCTGGAGTGGGGCAGGGGTCCGACTCCCTCTGAGCACTGGGGTGGAGCATTGTGGATGCCCAAATAAGCAAAGGATTAGTGGAGCCAGTTGGGCATTTGGTTTCTAAATGAGCTTTATGATGAGTTTAAGTGGTTAGTTTTGGACATTTTTCAACACTTTGCACATGTTGTGAAAATGTAGTCCACTCATTTTTTTTTTAATCTATTTATTTTTTGTAACTGAGTCAAATGAACCTGTGATTAATGTGAGGAAAAACATTTCTTGAGCCTAAATTGCAACCCTTGTTGCTGACTCTGTATGTTTTACTTTCTCTGTAAATAAAAGGCTCAGTCCCATATTTTTCTGGTTTGCTTGGCTTAGGAAAAACATGTATCACATGTCAGCACACACAGACAGACAGCAGATCAAGATCTGTAAAGCTGGTCCAAAAAAGGAGGAAAAAGAAATCCCCCGTCCAAGACAGGAAACAAACAACAATTTATTTGTGGTGTTGACAAACGACTGTTTCCTGTACCGAGGAGAAAATATGTAGAGGGAGGGGGAATCGGGAGCAGCTTTCATTCCAACAGTGCCAGCCAAAAAGTACAAGTACAGCCCCCAAATGAAAACTTAAGGATGTGTGTTTATCCTCTAACCACCTTCCTGTGGTGTATATGCGTGCATGTTTGTTTCTTGCTATGGCAGATTCTTTTTGGCACTTGATGGTACTGTTGAGCTCGAGTTGGATGTCTCTTCCCATAGGTCTTACTCTGTTTTTAAATGCAGAATAATTTTATTTTATTTAGCAAATCACTAGATTTCAGCTGGTGTTCTTCTACATTTTGGAAGCCAGGTTAGAAAATCACATTATAGGTCATGTGTTTATGTGGCTGATGTCAATTTATGAGTCATATTTTTAACTACTTTAATTTATATTATTGTCTACCTGGATCTGATTTATGGGTTTCTGTGGTGAGGATGGTGGGTTAGTGGCTTGAAAATGAAGCCGTACCGGTTTCCTGTTCCCCTACTCTGTCCTACCACTGTAGCCCTGTGGCTTGCTGGTGGAGGGTTGGGAAGATAATGGTCTAAGCTGTTTACACTGGAGAGGCCTTTTTGAGCAGTTCTTGTGCTCATAGGAAGTAACTTGCTGAAAGGGCTGAGGTATTATAGTATTTGGGGAATCGGAGTTTATTGCGCATGCATTTCGTTTATTTTGTTTAGGAGCAGCTGTGTTAGGCCCTACAAAGACGTGGGGCCTAACACAGCTGCTGGAGAATGAGGGGCTCTATTGTGTCACGAGATGACATCTTCAGCACTTAACCCGATGTCCAGTTATGCCAGGGGAAGTCAGCAGAACAGCAAGTCTGTGCTGATTTGCATGCAGGCATGTACAAATTAATTCGAGTTTGGTATCCGGGAGTACGGCTTTGTGCACGCGTATAGAGTGCTAGTGCAAGAATGTCATTCTGTGTAACAGGTGGCATCAGCTTTTTTTCTTATTTGGATCCTGAACAAGGCCTGTCAATATTTCTGAAAAGTGTGTGTGTGTGTGTGTGTGTGTGTGTGTGGGGTCGGTCAGCTACATATATGGATTGGCCATTGTGCCCTTGGTCCTCAGCAGATGTGGTCTGAACAATGAGCTGGGTAAATAAAAGGAAGTGGTGTATAAATAGCCTCTTACGTCTGCATGAGTGGACTCCGTGTGTTTGTGAGATCCTGTTTGATGTGACTGAAATGTACGATAGGAAGTTGCACTGTCGAGCGCTCCACAGGTGCCGTTTGGTGGACTTTTATATACATTCCCAGAACATCAGTATTTTGTATGGCTTTGATTTCATGCCCGGTGTGTCTGTTTTTGGAGAGTTTTTCTCTTCTTTTGAGTGATTCTCACCTGAGAACACACAGTAAGTACTAAAAGGCTCATCAGTGCTGTGTAAAAACTTTGCAGGTCCTTATAAGCCCCTACAGACAGCTCATAATGAGCTGTGAAGCTCAGAAACTCGTCTCTAAATCACATCCTGGTGATAAGTGCACATGGGGACCGGTGCTAAAAATAAACAAGCCTACTCCCTCTTCTATCTAGCTTTCCCTTCGTCTCTCTTGTAGCCGGGCCACAGACAGACTTGCACCTTTCTGTGGTTCATTTCACATCACAAGCACATTCATGCAGAGTTTGTTTTCATTCTCATTCATTTGTCCTTTTTGGTCAGGATTATCACAGCCAGCACCCACGCCCTCATGAAGGATGTAGTGCAGGGGGGTCTTGAGTGTAGTCTTCTGCTGCTGTAACTCATCTTCTTCAAGGTTTGATTTGTTTTGAATGCAGAGATGCTCTTCTGCATACCTTTGTTTTTTACAAGTGGTTATGTGCTGAGCCTGTGCACATTGCAGCCTCAGTTTCTTGTTCTTAACTGACAGGAGTGGTATTTTAGAAATATTCACCTGCTGCCAACAAACATGGCACGTTCAGAGGCATTTAAATCACCTTGCTCTCCCATTCTAATACTCCATTTCAGCTTCAACAGGCTGGTTTGACCATGTCTAGCTGCCAAATCCATTAAGTTGCTGTCATATAATTAGCTGATTAGATATTTGCATTAAACAACCATACTTAATAAAGTGGAGAACGAGAGTACAGTAGAATAGTTGGGTATAATATCTGAAATTTGGAGTGGTTAGAAGCAGAATTGTTACACATTACCTTGCGTCCTATTATGATGCACTGTTGTTATTTTATGGCTTGAGTCCTTAATCTATGAAGTGAACAAAAGGATACAAGAATAATCATCTTTGTTCCCTGTGTTAATAGAGAAAAACAAACGGTTCCAAAACACCTACTGTAATTTGCGCTGTTTAAGATGAGTCACCGATTAGTAAGATTAACTGTATTGACTCTATTAGTGTTTTATCTTGCATAAATGATTATGTAAATAGTAAATCTCCTTTTGATGGTTTCAGTTTTAAGCTGTTTTCTATCTAATGTTATCTCTCTCACTCTCCTCTCTGTCATGTCCTAGATCCTGAGTTCTGTTACAGCTCCATGGGGAAGTGTGTGCGCGTGCATGCGTGCGCATTTGCATTGCAGGTTTAGGGTCTGGCCCGGGCTCGGGCGGCTGGGTGTTGTCATTGAAGTCCTGGCCTATATTAACAGCACACTTCACTGAAACATTATACAGGTGGCAAACACTGCAGCGAGCCTCACAGCAGATAACAAGAGAAAGAGGGTAGGAGATAATTAAAGGTAGAATTACAGTGACGATGTGAGATAAAATAGAATAAAATCTAGTGGAGTATCTCCAGGTTAACGCCTTTTGGCTCGTGCCTGAATTTCCCTCTTATCTTTCCATATGTTGGGAACTGGATAGTTTATAACTTTAAATGCAACACAAACATGCATTCTGTCAGCATATAGAGAATAGCTGCTGATTTTGGAGCTTGTGATAAGATTTTCTTAATCTAACTCCGTAGAGATTGTAGAGTGATTGCACATGTAGACGAATATTGTAGACGGTAAACTGCTAACATCTTTCTGTTGTGCAGTCATTTCTATCAGATAGTCTGTGTGCACTCTCTGCAGATAACCCAAATAATAAACTTCTCCATGGCAACTTAATTACCAAACCTGAAAGGATAATGAGTGTTATTCACTTCACTATTTGCACAATGTTAGGTTGAGACATTGGCTTCTTCATTTTTGTTTTTTCCTTCAGTGCTGTGTCAGGATATTTTTGGGTGCTGCCATGTTTTTGGGGCCCTCTCGTCACATCTGTGTCAAGTTAGGACCTGTCAGTAACATCTGTGCTTACAGTAAACACAAGGGCAGAAACTTTTCTTGTTCCACATCCTTTTGAAAATGTTCTTTGGTCAGACTGTCACATATTTCTAGTCTTGTTCTCTAGCTGTTATTAAGTAGCACGTGACCTCAGCACTTTTTTTTTTTTTTTTCTGTCAGCACAACCGGCAGTAACACTGAGCCAATAACTGGACCACAGTTTACTCTTCATACAGTAGCTTCCAATCAACAAGTTGAAACAGGAGTCGGCTGCCCAGTCGATACCACAACAGATTTGAGGATAATGCTGCTAAGCAACATTAGAAACCAGCCATGCAAATAACAGAAATGAATATCTCTCTGATTTCTTCTCCCACGCATGAGCAGGACTCACACTCAATGCGTATTACTCATCTGTACTGTGTAACTTTAAGTTGAATGGGGATGGTGTGAAGATGGTCTAGTGCCAGTTTACCAGTATTATTTGAAGACTGTAGTTTAAATCTGCGGTAATTTGTATTGTATGTTCTGTTCAGGGTTTTCTTTTTCTTAAATTTACCTACATGATAAAACAGAAAGTGGGGGAGCAGCTCCCTCTGTGCAGAACAGAGCAAACATTTATGACAACAGATTGATGAAAGAGATTGAATCAGACATAGGAGGGTTGCAAAGTGGCTTGCAGATGTATTGCCTATGCTTTATACAAGATTTCCCATTTGGGCGTGTGGGGGATGAAGATGAAGCAAGCGTTGTGGGATGAGATTCATCTAAAGTCACACATTCAGCAAATGCCTGTTGCTAGGGGAAAAATTTTTGTATTTGTATTGTTTCCTGTTCCAGACAAGAGAGACCTGTCTGGAACAGGTCTCTCTTGTAAATGAGACATTATACATTTGCATAGAAGAAAACTAAGATACTCCAAGTATATTTGGTCTGTTATTAATGTTTTTTTTTTTTTTTAATAGTATCGCGTTTTTATTTGTTACACACTTCAAAGGAAGCATTTGTTTAGTTTAGATGGGATACGGCTAATTTAATGCATTCAGTGGCATGAAAAGACCCAGCTGCTTTTGAAATTTGTAATTTGCCTAATCTGCAATTGTTGTTAGTTTCAAATGATTTGTGAAGTTTAGAAAAGTGAAGCTGTTATGGAAAGCTTTTACTTATTTATTTATTTTTTTAAGCAAACTTCACCAAGTGGAGTTTCTTCTCTTAGAGGGATTTATATGATCAGGAAGGATTTTTCTGTTGGCTTTGAATGGCTCAGTGAAGATTGGCAAAGCTTCAGTTTGGGGCTTACGCCTAATTTTGGGCTTACTGGCTGCAAAACCCACAATTTACTTTATTATGTTATGAGACAGAGGGCTATAAAGAGAGAGAGGGCTGATTGAAGGAAAAGAGGAGGAAGACAGAGAAGACTTAAAGAGAAATGAAGGGACTGGAAAAGGGCAAAAAAAGGGAAGCATTACAAGGAGACAGACGGCTGACGCTTGTGGCGGAGTGGGGGTAGCGTTTGACAGAGAAGCGATTTTTCTTTTGGTACTGTAAATAATAGCCCCTGCTTGAGTTGGACGGCTTTCATGGCTCCTTTTGTGTGCAGTGACATCTTAGGTTCCCTAAGAGAGAAGAGGGCCGGAGAGGGCTCGGCTTCCAGGGTTTTCACTGGCATGGGAAAGGCTGCGTATTAGCCCAATATGAATATGAGGGAAAATAAAGCCTCCACAGGTCAAAGCGATCCAGCCAATACACACTCATGGCTCTTTATCCTTCACAAACCCGCATGCCTGCACAGATGCAGGCAGACGCACAGATTGTGGCGCCTGCACACACATCAGCATTTCACCATCAGCTGTAGTCAGATGCAGACAGCTTTCCTCACCCCTCCTTTATCTTAGTCCGAGCAATCGTGTTTTGGCTCGTACTTCTGACGAGAGCAGCCCAGCGGCTGACTTGTGGCCTCTGCTCGGTTTCGAACTGTAATTTAAAGCTTTTAATCTTAATCCCAAACACATGTACTTGCTAAGATGTCCCATTCATATTTATAGCAGGGGGCCTAGTATCAGTTTCTCGTAGTGAAAATCCCGCAAAAAAACTTTATTCTAACTTTGTGTATTTTACAGCTGCCCATGTAAAGCGGCGATGACTTAACAAATTGGTTACTTTCATTCTTAGTATGAGTAGTTTTCACGGTTTTGTGAATACAGAATAATAATACAGAAGAAATGACGTGTCTGAAATGACGTGTCTGTCTCGAAAGTAACATTGAGACATACTCGGAGTGAGATCAGAATAGGAAGGCCACCAAACAAACAAAATAAAAAGATGATGATCTCATTAACATGTACTTTCTTGTCACTTACGTGACCTGAGGAAATCCCTGGAAAAGCTGCATGAGTGTGAATCACCTGCATAATGACATCACATCCTGTTTAATTTGTTCATTTGTAAACAAGAAGCTTAAGATAAGCAGGAAATGGTAGCGGGAAAGGAGGAGAGGGACATTCCTGCTATTGCAGTTATCCCTGCATCACAGAATATCCTCTCGTCAACACCTAATAATCTCTTACTAGCTCCTCCAGACCAAAATATATTGACCTCTTAACGTTGTCCACAAGAAACATAAATTTAATGTAGTGTTCCCAGCTTGTGGACAGGCACGCCCAATATTGGGGAGTGGGATATGACTTATTTCCTTTGAATAATCACACGGCTGAATAACACCCATGACTTCACACAGGATACATAGTTTAACTGGACCTACTTTTTTGGTCTGTCATTATTAGCATATTAGCATTGCGTTAGACAAATTTAGCTTTTTTATTGTTTCTTTTATTGTTGTAATTTTAATGTTTGTCTGGAACAGGTCTCTCTTGTAAATGAGACATTATACATTTGCATAGAAGACAACTAAGATACTCCAAGTATATTTGGTCTGTTATTAATGTTTTTTTTTTTTAATAGTATCAAAGCGAAATGCATATATGCAAGCATTACTTTAACTATTAAGCACTGTTTTGACCATTAATCCCAGATTTTAATTATTAGTCTGCTGACCTTCAGTTATTTTAGTCTACTTTTCTGGGTTTGAGAAGCCTGCCCAACACTTCAGCCATCTAGTCCTTGAAGTAGAATTAAAGCTTTAAAAGTTCGAACGTGTCATTGTCTCTTCAGGTTTTAAAGTGCAAGGTGTGGTGTTCAGTTCCAAGGGCTTAGCACAGTGTCTGTGTGTTTTCCTGGTTGGAATAATGGCAGCCAGTTAAGTGACTCACACCAGTCCTGTTTGTGTGGTCACTGCTACAGTAGGTCACAGATAAGAGTTAAAACAATTGCTTGGGTTGTTTGATGTATGCTAGTAGTTTCTGCACATTCCAGTGTTCACTCAAATGTATTTTTCAGAAGATTAAGGTCATTAGAGTTGTGTGGTTTTAGTTGGTTTCTTATCAAAGGTCAGTGTTTACCACCATATGCGACTGCCGTAGCACCACGTGCAGTTTTGTTTTTCCTGGAAAATCTCAGAGCAGTGAAAAAGAAAAATGTGGAAGTAAGAAAGTGTGTGTGCTGGTTGGAGCTGCTTTATCAATCCCAGGAAGCCTCGCTACCAGGAGGCAGGAACAACAGTCACTGGCTTCCAGAAAAGGACTTTCCTCCATCCTGCTCTGTTAGGATGCAGAACAATAACCAAATGACTTACACACACACCATGACCACTGGCTTGGATATTTGTTGTGTGTGCTCATACAGACCTGTTCGCAGCAGGTTGCACTTAAAGCTCTCAACCATGAAATATATTTTCTGACCTTTTTTAAGTAGTTTTACCTTTTTTGTGCCCTGACCTTGACCTCGAGCATCCCGTAAACTGCACCGTTGAAAGTAACTCCAAAGGAGTAAAGAAACAACAAGGGGGCAGAACACGAGCTCCAGAGTGCTGCTGTATGCGACGTGAACCCACTTGTTGGTGTGTTTTTTGGGGTTAGATTGAGGCAGCTCATCCTTGGGCTGCCCTCTTTTCTTTTCTTCCCTCTCTCCCTGAGCATCGGATCATGTCGCCCACCCACACTCCCGATTGTTATTTCACATTGCCCAGTCACCTCATCACCATTGCTTCTGTTCGGTCTCTAGGCATGTTGTCACAGTTTCACTGACGGCACCGCTCGCTTTTTTTTTCCAATTTCTGTCACATGTGTCGCCTGCAGCGCTGGCAGCTCTCCAGGTCTTGCGGCGATTCCACACCGCAAAGGAGAGAGGGGGCAAGAGGCGATGGGCCCGGCTGGAAAGAGGGAGAGCGACCAGGCTTGCAGCAGTAATTGGGCAGGAAGTGGGCTGCTGTGGATCTACGAGCTCTCTCTCTCCAGTCTCCCCCCCCACTCCCTCCCGACTCTCCTCCCCTCCCCAGTGGGCAGTCAGTTCCGTTGCGTTTTGCTTCTCATCTGTCCCCCCCCCCCCCTCCTCACCCGCCCTCGCTCTCCCTCTTCACACTCGGTGTCTATCTTTCTCTCTGAACTGACCTCATACTGTAGAAGTGTGGACCACGGACTGGGCCGCCTTGACGCGAAGCCTTACCTACCTCGTGTCAGCGTTTCTAAGAAGGTGTGAAACTTTCTAAATGGATCTAACCTGTGAAAGGATACTGGGATACCAGCAGCTCAGGAAAGGCTAATCGTAGAAATGGTCTGTCTGAGGTGAGTGACAGGTTATCATAGCCTCTTGTGGATCAGTAAACTGACAAGGCATAGAGTTTGGCCTCTGGTTTTGGCTGCGTGAACTGCTTTGATAATTACTGTAAATAAGGCTATGCCTCAGTGTGTCTGCTCTCAGACATTACAGAACACCACGTTTTGTGTCGTTTCCTCCTTTTTAAAAGCCCAGGTCTTTATTTAATCATAATTGCAGACGTTACTCCTCCAAACCCAGTCTGGCCGGCAATTATACATCCCAAAGTTTCAATTTAGCATGACTCTAATAGCACGTTTTGCCAACTTGTCTAATTAGACTGCATGGCAGGCCCGCTGTAGTTAGTTTCTGTTTCAGCTTGAGGGATGCTTGACCATTATTTTTTGTGTTTTTTAAATCTGCGATCCTGAATTTGCTGTATTATTCTCCCCCTATCTTCCAAATGCCACTAGATCCCAATTATAATAGATTTGTCATCATTTCCACAGCAGTTTTGATTAGAAATGCGTTCTTAAAAAGATGTGGACACAGTGAGTGTTTGACAGTCAGCTTTAAATACAACATAAATCACATTTTACAGCTTGTAGTGAAACATTGTTACTTTATATGCGATGCTGCATAAACACAGACACTGCCACAGTGTTTGGTTGTATGTGGGTGTGGTGTGTATCTGAGCATATACTCGTGTGTTCTCCTTTGTGGTTTGTCCTCATTTGAGGTGCCCTAACTGGAGCACCCAGCTTCTGATGGGCACAGATTTAGACTTATATTTTTGCTTTCCCCCAGAAGAAAGTGAACTGACCCAATAAAGTTACAGTTAAAATCTCTGGCATGTGTAGCATGACTTAAATATTGTTTAAATCTGTTAGCAGTAGAGTACCTCTAGGATCATTTTTGATAGTTTAACAATAATACATTAACTTCTATTTAAATTTGTATATGTGGATCGCTTGTATATATGTGTATATTATTAGGCTTGTGTCACGTGTTTCCCTAATGTGAGAAAAATCCCCCTGTCTGGTCTCCTTTCCTGAGGCAGGACCCCCAGGTCCTGCATTTTAATCTGAGGCCAAACACCCGCTTCCTCCTGATATCCGCCACACATGCTCTCATACTAGCTTAACGCACAATAACTCTGTGTATATACATGTAACACACACGCACTGTGGCCCTGCACATTACTCTCTCTTCTGTTTCAGAGCTTTATACTTTGTCCCATTTTTAAGTATAATTTTCCTGTGAAAGATCGCTCAACAAATCTTGCTTCTTTTCATTATCTGCCTTTTTCTTGATGAAAATCCAAACATACTGAAAATCCCTCCTATCATAAATACTTTTCCAGAGTTCTGCTCAAGCCCCTGGTGCCACCCAGCTCTATCATTAGCTGCGGCTGTTGCTGTTGACGTTGTTGTTCTTGACGTAAATGCTTGAGTTATTTCTGTGTCGCTGTTGTTTGTAGTTGTTTTGTCTGCTGGAATGGCGAAGACACTCCTTTGCTTTCCTGGACGCTCCTTCTCTGGCCAACTTTGAGGGATTCCTACTCTTATATAAGCTCTATCTGCTGCTTAAGTCAGATTTCTGGCTGGGAATGAGGCAGAAAATTCCTGAACTTGTTCTGGCACCGAGAATGCACTGCTGCAGCCCTGAGGGAATACCGTCCGAGAATCAGAAAGACTCAATAAATCAGAAGTGGGGGGAAAATCACCGCATCACTTTAGATAATCGGGATCGAAGATTCTGCTTCCTGTTTCACAAAATTAGTCTCCTAACACAACAAATGCTAGAATCTCCATACATCTGTTCATGATTTATAGACCGTGTTGATGCGTGAGACAGGAAGGCAGTAACAGGACAACAACTTCTCACATCACAGTGGTGTGTTAAGAACAGTCAGTCTGTGTCACTTCAAAATACTTAACTGGGATGCATGTGGGTCAATTGTTGCAAAATCATGCAGTTCAGCTAAGCTTGGTTCAAATTTGTCGCAACTTTATTTGTATACCTTTCAATATAGTTCACATGTGTGAGAATTGAGTATTTCAGTAACGTTTCAGTAATCTCTTCCCCATGTTGATGTTGCAGGGGACAACATCAAGCCTTCTATCTGCTTTTAGTCCTCTTATAGTGCAGTAATATTGACCGTGTAGGTAGCATGGCAGGCAAACAGTCCAGGTCGATACCAAAAGAGTTACTGCATTTGCCAGAAAGCAGCAACAGAAAACTGGCAACACACATGGATCAGATGGCTGTAGCTGTGTACAAGCTGCTGAATGTTGACTGAGATGAATCTGATATCCCTGTGTCGGTGGTGTTCCTGCATCATCATCATCATCAACCTGCAACATCATAATGTTGGTCCAGGATCAACATTGCAGCTGACCAATCATGTTGTTGTGATGTCATAGCTTTGCAATGCGGGGAAACGAGAAACAAAAGCTCTTGTTTATATAAAACGCTGTTCAAGGACAAATAGCCAGCTTCTTGGCTAATGCTAATATGATTGTTGCAATTGTGATCCTGGACCAATATCACTTTGATGCTGTAGGAACAGGAACAACACCGACACCGGCGATATCGTGCGTTGACTGTTAAGTTCAACTGTAATGTAACCACTTTGAGTTTCTGTTTGTTGTTTCTTAACATTAAGCATACACTAGTGTGGAGGAGCTGGCACTGTAGGTGGATTTGGCTTGTTATCTTGATTTAAGGCGGGTTCTGCTTTTTCTGGTGTCTTTGCTGAGCTAAACTAATCATCTGCTGGGTGCAGCTTTATTTTTCATGATTAGATTGGAAGGGATCTTATTGTTACTGAGCTACATTAGATTTCCAAGATTGCCCCCTTAAGGTCTGTTAAAACAGAATTTGCCAATATAGTATTTGTTCCTACATATCTAACTCCTTGATAGATACTGACGCTTCTTGGAGCCATTACTTTAACTTCCCTGTGACATTAAATTATCCTCGCTACTGATTGATTAGGTCCACTTCCAACAAGTTTTTGCTTCACACAACTCTATATGCTTATTGGACCTATTGAACAGCTGCTATTACATGGAGAGTTAAACAAGATTTGAATCATATAAACATTAACATAACATCTGGAACAACTTAAACAGCGAACAAAGGCATCATATGTTTTGCAAATGCCTCCAATTACCTTGGTTTACATTCATGTGACAAAGCCCCCGAACAGCAAAGGGAAGTCAGGAGAGCTCAACAACTTTTGACACACGTTGACCGTTTCCTTTATTTCCAGCTGTGAGTAACCATTTTTCAAATCCATGGAAATGATGTTTCCCTTACTTTGACCACCTGGTTTTGTTATTCGAAACTGTGATGACAAGGTCTCCTATGAAGACGTGTTTTTAAGTGATAGTGATGCTGCTTCTGTTGGATATTAATTTCGAAGATATTTTGGATACAAAATAGATGATGAGAGACAGAAGATTTTTTTTTTTTTTTTTTTTTTTTTTTTCCTTTCGGGTGAAAAGGGACAACGCTGTCTTTTAAAGGGTTAATGAATAGCTCTGGCGGCAAGAACAAAGGCTTTAAGTGTTTATGACAGAGTCTGTGAGTGAAGAAAGACTGTGTATAGGTGTCTGCTGATGATCCATCTCATTAATGACAAGACAGACAGGGCACACAGGGAGGGGGAAACTGTATAGGAATGACCTCTCCACCCACTAACGCCTGTCATTAATCACGGTCGTTCCCGTCCTCTGAATCTGTTCCCCGGCTGTATTCTCACTTTACATTTCCTCGTTACCACAGAAACATTCACACACACACCCCCCCCCCCCCCCCACTTTAAAATGTGAACAGCTGAGAAAATGAAGAAGCTGTCAGGCTATCAGAGTTGGAGATTGGACCTGGTTTCACACACATGCAAGCACAAATTCAGTCACCCACTGCCCACTGAAATAACAGCCATCAAATTAGTTGTCAGCCTCTCTCCGCCTGCAGTCCTTCATCCTCCCTCCAGGACATGCAAAAGAGGTTTGGAATTTTTTCTTTTTTTTAAATTCTGATTACACACTCACACAGTAAAACGTTTTCAAGTGCCTCTGGTCTTTTAAGTCATGAGTTTACAGTGCTGTTATGATAGATGTGTGTGTGTGTGTGTGTGTTGTGTGTGTGTGTGTGTGGTGTGTGTGTGTGTGTGTGTGTGTGTGGCAGTAAAAGCTGATAAGAGTGTGTACGAACCCTGTGCCCTCCTCCAGTGTTTGCACTGCCCAAGTGTTATGAGGAATGGAACGGTTTATTGACCATAAGCATTTTCTTCCCTCGTTTCCTCCCCCTTTCTTGCTCTCTCACTGTCTTTCCACATGCCGCTCAACATGGAGATGGATACCTCAAGGTTGCCATAGTGACCACTACAGCACAATGGCCCGAATTATCTTGGCAACCCCAAAAACCTTAATACTAACATCTCCTCTTAAAAGCGATGTCTACATTCCAGTGATAATCACACTTATTATAAAAGTTATACTGTTATTTTTTTTAGTTAACATTACGCAAGGGAGGAGCATAAAGGGGGGCATCAGATAAGGAACAATGTGGCTGTAGGTTTCTATCATCAGCAAGTCGTGCTTAGCTGAACTGAGGAGTTTCGATGTTCCTGCTGCATGTTTGCCAAGCTGGAAGTGCTCGTCATGGACTGTGTGTGTGAGGGGTGAAAGGTAGCAGAGAGGGGGAGTGGCAGGTGGATAGTTTTGGATTTAGAGTGGAGCTTCAGGGGCTTCGTGGGTCAACGATCCCTCAAGTCATTAGAGAGAGGGGTCGTGCTTCTTTAGGTCTGGCCCTTGTGTGTTTGTGTTTGCGTGTGAGAATGAGAAGCAGAGAGAGAGAGAAAAGTCCAAGGGGGTCTCTATTCTAGTATTTGTGACGAGATGAGGTTGGCCGTTAGCAGGACCCCATGCTGCTTGGACCAGTCCTTATCATTTAAGAGGGACAACAAATAGGCAACATATTTGCTTTAGTGTGTGAAACTGATGGTCCATTGTCTCACGTGTGCCATCCTGATGGGACACACGGCATGTCCTGATTTATAAGCGTCCTGTGAACTTCCCAAGCTAAGTGTTGTGACATCCACAAGGGTTGCATGATGAATCTGTGGGATCCTAAGGAGGCAAGAAAAAGGACTAAATTCTGCTTTTAAAAAGTTGTTTGTTATGCAAAACCTTTATTAAACTTAAGATTAAAGATCTTTTAAAAGTAGATGATGGGAAAACAAATCAGTTCCCATAAGTCTTTAAATCTGCTGGTCACAACCTCTAACACAAATGTGTATGGAAACATTCTTACACAGAGCAAAAAAACCAAAGTTTGTAAATTATTGTCAGGACTTACGAAACGTGTGCAGCAGCCTGTTAGCTCTTCTTAACATGCCTATGTTAACAAATCAGAATCATTCCAAACGAACAGGCTTTTGCAGTCGGTGTACAATACATACTATCTGAATACTGCTGAACCCATTTCCTTACCCACATAAGAAAACACGTTCCCGCTCAGACGAGGTGGAGAAAGTGGTCAAATGTTGCAGGAGAGAAAGCTACAAAAATGTAAGGCAGGAAAACGGGAGAAAAAGCTAACCAAACAAACTGAAAACTATTGTGTCCATGTGGAAAACAGCTTGAAGCCCTGACAGAAACGGCAAAGCGGTTCACAGTCGTGCACCAACTGTGCGCTGGATGGAGCAGGCTGTTGGAGATTAACCAATTGGATGTGTACGAGGATATCGACAGAGCCATAAGTAAGGAGATCAACCGATTCCAGTTTGCAGCCGACTCTGACTTGGTGTGTGCCTAAACTAACACTATGTTCCTTTTAGATACGGCTGTGTATTAAACCTCAACACTTGTCATCTAATGATTAATGAGGGTGTAAATAGTCTGAAGGAGGATGTACTCTCATTTTTCATGGTGTGTCTTTATAGTGTCCCTCTAAATTTATGATGAGAGAATGATAATGTTTAAGTCTGAAGGAAGGGTTATTTTTCACTCACAAACATTTGGGTATGTCCAACAGAAACACAGCGCCAGCTTTTATCCTTAACCAAATATTCCACCAGTTGAATAGATTTTTATTAAAACATCAACTTTTTCAGGCCATTGGGTTAAAGGCAAACATGAAAAAGGATACTTCCACCATTCAAAAAGGACAGGCTATACAGTTGAGGAACTTGATGTGAATGATTAAAATTAAGGATAGCAGTGGGTTTAGCCCATATCATTACTAGTCGCAAAAAAGTCTAAGATCCAAAGAGTTTTGTTTTTTTTTTAAAGAAGACCTCACACCTACTAACTACTACACACCTGGAGTTTTGATATGAAGGCTTTCTGTTATACCCAAAACATATTCATCCTAACGATCTTAAAGTTTTAGAAACTTTTTAGAAACTTTAGACTGCTTCACAGTCCGCAGACGACATGATAGAGTGGAAAAGTATAAAATCAAGTTTAACATGGCATCCACTGTCCCATCCTTCCTCTTCTGAGATTTTGTGTGCTCGTTCCCTCCAGCCTTTCTCTAATCTGGGCACAATGAGCCGTGCGGTGGACGAGGAGCTTTTGTCTGAGCCGGCTCGCAGCCTATTGATCAGTCGTAACCCCCTCCCCCCTCCTTGTAACGTGCGTATATGAGTGTGATCTGTGGAGCTGTGCACTAACAACAGCAGTTCAGCTGCCCGCTGAGCGTGATGGACACGCGCGCACACACACAAAAGGGTGCCGCCTGGCCTACAATGCATTGCGGACCATGCTAAAAGTTTTATTTTGCAGTACAAGTGTAAAAGAACGGGGAGAAATAAAGTAGGGGAAAAGATAAAAGAAGGAAAAGGGGAGAGGAGGCACTTAATGTGGAACTCCCAGCTCCTTATAATTTGCTGCAGGAGAGCGAAAGCAGGGAGAGGAGGAGTCAGGGGGAGGGGAATACCCAGCGGGGAGGGAGCAGGAGAGCAGAGGCCATTCACTCCGACACACACACACAGACTCTCTCATATGCAGGCACACACATGAACTCTTATAGACACACACATGAACAAAATAGATGCATTGCCACAGAATAGAGGGAGGGAGAGAGGCATTCAGAAGGGCAGGCAGAGATCCTCGGCCAGCTGAACTAGAAGAAAGAAAAGAAAGAACATCAGCCTGAGGAGTGTGTTCAGGAGAAAATCCAACCTCAGTGTTTGCACCTCTGTGTGTTTTAGTGGAGCGGACTGCATGTTGGATCCCTGGAAAAAGATTCACAATGACTTGGAAAATTTTGGAAAACTAGGAGATTAAAAAAAAATCCAGACTGTGCTGGGAATACTGTTGGAATAATCTGAATATGTGACCCTTGTTGGAAATCCTTCTTTCATTTGATTTCATTGTCAACTCATTCACTTGCATTTTGTTAAAGGGAGCGCTAAATCAAAATGCCTACTGGTAAGCAGCAGCTCTTTTTTATTATTCATGTCTAATTCTAAGTCTAACTTAAACACATTTCCCAAGAGTTTATTTATTTTATTATTTTATTTATGAAGTGATGGGACTGGATTTTGCACGGGATTTTCACATCTGCACATCTCTTGACGGGAATTAAAACCACGTTCTTGTTGAAGAATATCTGGGTTATGTTTCTGTTTGGTGAAATGAAATCTGTGGTGAACATTTGTTTGGTCAGCAAACTCAAAAAGTATAACAGCAGCCCTTTTCAAGTGGCAACTGGTCAAACATCAGACAGCGAGATATGATTAAGGTATGCTCACTGGCCTCTGAAGGCTTGCTTGTTTATGCTCTTGGGTCTTTGGCTGGGTGTGTGTAATATTTGTCCACAGCTGACAGCGCTGCGTGAAGTGTATTTGGAGCGTTGGTCTCGTCAGCGCTGTTCAGTTAACGCCGTCTTCTGCTTGTTGTCCTCACCTCTGGCTTTGAGTGAAGCATGTTTGTTTTCTCGCAGACGTGTTGAGTTAAAGTTCTTGTGATGCTGAGGTGATGGTGCGCACCACACAGCCTTTGGTGTTCTTTTACAGTGGTTAGAAATTGTATTTACTTGTTGGCAATTACAAATAGAGATCTGCTGCTGCACATTACAAAACTTTGTGTGTTATTTACCAAAGTAGATTTTCACCTGTAGCTACATTCAAAGCATCAGTTCAAATCCACATGTAAACTACCTTTTAATCATTTTCTACTTTGCTTGTATATCCTCATGTCTCTGAAAGCCAACACATGTCTCAGTGTCCTCTGACCCCGGGTGTAGGTTGGACTGAGTGTTGAGATGCCATTCTACAGCCTGTGACCCAAATTAGAGCCTTGAAGACAGCAGTTGGGGGTGAGGCTACAAATGGGCAAAAGGAAGAGGAGGGGGAATAATTACTGTTTAGAGCAAACTCTTTGGTTTAGAGGTGCAGGAGACAATGGACCCCTCCGTTGTCCTCCTTGCACCCTGCTTGTCCAGTCATCTGGTCAGACATCTGCCCCCATCCAATCATGAGCACTTAGCACAAGGTGCTACAGGCACACAGCGGCTGGACGGGTGGAGGTTCGGGGCAATTTAAACAAATGAGATCTCACGGCTCATGTAGAAAGAGATTGCGAACTGATGAATCTTTGCAGAAAGCAGGCTGAAATCCAGCTAGGTCAGAGAATGAGGCTAGTGTGTCACTCTCATAGGGAGTTGAAGGGCGTGTGCGGCAAAGGGTCGCGTGAGTGTCCCAGGAGTGGGTGCGACACTGAGTGTCTGAAAATAGGGATGGGTTGTTGGGGAATGCTTTTCCCACAGCTAAACACCGGTGCTGTCAACTAAAAGCACACTGCACATTCCTCAAGTCCGCAGTGTCGGTAACAGAGAGTCTCGGCTTTTAACTCGCATCTTGTAAACATGGAGATAAAATGTGTTAATCTGTGTACATAATGTGTGTAAATGAACCTATGTGTGGTGGCTGTTTTAATCATTTAAAGGGTTTTATGTAATTACGTGAAAGAAGAAGGCATTTGTTTGTAATTATCCTGCCAGCTGTGTGTGTTGACTTGAACCATTTTTGTGAGGCCATGAAACCCCAGGGGTCTGCCGAGTCACAGATAGAGTTCAAGCTTCAGGCTTTACCAGCGAATGTGCAAAGTGATGTTTTAAATCTGGCTGGCGGATGTGCACAGAAACACATTGAAGAAGAAGGCTTCATTTTCCTCCATCAATCCTCCAAAGTGTCTGCATTATAACACATGTCCTGGTCATTGTTGGTCCATTGGGAAGCTGTTCAGTGGAAACCCCACCCCATGTCTCAAATCCCATCTTTCGCCTCACTCTGTCTCTCCCACCTCTGCAATCCCCCACCCCTTTTCTTCCTCTGCTCTCTAC
>NW_024386915.1:51725-80897 GCF_900408965.1 Simochromis diagramma | reverse complement strand
GATACTCAGATGTTATTATTGTGTTATTTTGTAGCTGAATACGATGTTTGTGTGATTATCAGTGAAGAAGCAGTGAGGAGGATGGAGAGAGAGAGAGGACAGAGGGTGAAGTTAGAAACACTAAAGAATTTTTCATGGATTTCATGGATGATTTGAGTGATTTCCAGCAGGACACTTAAACATGTCAGTGGACATCCTAAAGAACATATTCACTGATATGAAACGTGTCATTGAACAGGATTAATATCAGTGGAAGCATGGTGGAAACAGCTGTGACTGCATGGATGTGACACACTTCAAATCTGTTCTCCACTCTTGGATTTGGGATCCATGGAGCTGCTGCTGAGTCTGTACAATAAAGGAATGGTGTGGAAGGTTGCAGCGTACGGACACAAACACTTTGTGGTTACAATCTGATTTTATTTTCAACATTAAACTACTAACCTACACTGATCAATGATGTTAATGATCACATCTGGACTCACCCAGCCTTTCTGCAGTTCCTCACAGCTGGAATCAGTCTCTGTCGTCCCCGCTCTGATGTTTTGTACTTCTGCAGGTCCAACTCATCCAGAACCTCCTCTGACATCTGCAGCATGAAGGCCAGAGCTGAGCACTGGATCTCAGAGAGTTTCTTCTCTGATCTGTTCTCTGACTTCAGGAACTCTTGGATCTCCTGATGTACTGAGAGGTGGTTCATCTCCATCAGACAGTGGAAGATGTTGATGCTTCTGTCAGGAGAGATTTTATCACTGTTCATCTCCTTCAGGTTGTTGATGACTCTCTGGATGGTTCCTGGACTGATCTCTGTCTGACCCAGCAGACCTACTAAGAGTCTCTGGTTGGACTCCAGACAGAGGCCATGAAGGAAGCGAACAAACAGGTCCAGGTGGCCATTTTTACTCTGGAGGGATTTCTCCATGGCTCGTTTAAGGAAATCATCCAGAGATGGTTTAATTTGGGGATGTAGAAGCAAGTTATCATGATAGTCAAAATCAAAGTCAGAATCATAACAAAAATCTCCCAGGAAGTCTTCCACTACCTCTGTCTTCCTGTTGGTGTGACAGTGGAACATGTAGACGGCAGCCAGAAACTCCTGAATGCTCAGATGAACAAAGCAGTAGACTGGTTTCTGGAAGATCACACACTCTCTTTTGAAGATCTCTGTACAAACTCCTGAGTACACCGAGGCCTCTGTCACATCCAGACCACACTGCTCCAGGTCTTCTTGGTAGAACATGATGTTTCCTTTCTTCAGATGTTCAAACGCCAGCCTCCCCAGCTTCAGAAGAACTTCCCTGTCAGCCTCCGTCAGCTCCTGTGGACTCGTCTCACGTCCCTCATGGTACTTGTTCTTCTTCCTCTTTGTCTGAACCAGCAGGAAGTGTGAGTACATGTCAGTCAGGGTCTTGGGCAGCTCTCCTCTCTGCTCTGTAGTCAACGTGTGCTCCAGAACTGTAGCAGTGATCCAGCAGAAGACTGGGATACTACACATGATGTGGAGGCTCCTGGTTGTCGTCATGTGGGAGATGATTCTGCTGGACAGCTCTTCATCACTGAATCTCCTCCTGAAGTACTCCTCCTTCTGGGCGTCAGTGAAGCCTCGTACTTCTGTTAGCCTGTCAACACATGTAGGAGGGATCTGATTGGCTGCTGCGGGTCGGGAAGTTATCCAGACGAGAGCCGAGGGAAGCAGATTCCCCTGGATGAGGTTTGTCAGCAGCTGGCTGACTGATGACTTCTGTGTGACATCAGACAGCAGCTTCCTGTTGGTGAAATCCAATGAAAGTCTGCTTTCATCCAGGCCGTCAAAGATGAACAAAAGCTGAGAGACAGCCAGCTTCTCTGCTGTGACCTTCTGTAATGTTGGATGGAAAACATGGAGCAGCTCCAGAAGACTGTACTGCTCATCTCTGATCAGGTTCAGCTCCCTGAATGAAAGCAGAACCACCACACTGACATGTTGGTTCTCCAAGCCCTCTGCCCAGTCCAGAGTGAACTTCTGCACTGAGAAGGTTTTTCCAACACCAGCCACGCCGTTGGTCAGAACCACTCTGATGGGTCTCTGTTGGTCAGGTAAGGCTTTAAAGATGTCCTGGCACCTGATTGGAGCGTCATGGAGGGCGTCCATCTTGGAAGCTGTCTCCAGCTGCCTCACCTCATGTTGGGTATGAACCTCTTCACTCTGTCCCTCTGTGATGTAGAGCTCAGTGTAGATCCTGTTGAGGAGGGTTCTACTTCCTGTTTCATCACTTCCTTCAGTCACACGTTCACATCTCCTCCTCAGACTGATCTTATGTTCATCTAAAACCTCCTGCAGACCAACATCTGCTGAAAGAAAGAAAAACAATGAGACTAAAGAGAAAGAAAACTCTTCAATGTCTGAACAACACAAGAAGTCCAGTTTTCAGAAATGAGTCCATCAGCAGACAGATGTTCAGTCTTACTTTGTACACAGCTGCTCTGACTGGCTGTCTGCAGTCCAGCTCTGCTTCTGGATCTTTCTCCACACTGGGGACAGGAGGAGTCTCCTGATGGAGCAGACTGGTCCCAGTATGAGGAGATGCACTGTCTGCAGAACCAGTGTCCACAGCTGGTAGAGACTGGATCCTTCAGGACGTCCTGACACAAAGCACAGCAGGACGGCTGCTCCTCCTCACAAACACCACTCCTCTTCCTCTTCCTCCTCTGTGAACACATTTCTTTATCACTAAAACATTTACTGTCAGTGAAAAACATCCAGATGTGACCAAACTGCAGTTCCTCACAGTTCCTTTGATTTCATCAACACTAATGAGCTGCTCTTCCTGTCTGCCTGTCTCATTAAACACTGAGCGATGAATACAAACTCAACACTTCCTGCAGACTTCCTGACTTCACAATAAAAGCTTTCCATCAGAGAGAGACAGTTATGACTTTCACTGTTTTACAGCCGCTGTGTGCAGATTATCTGGGTCAGTTCACTCTGAAGCAGCTTAGAAGTGTCCGTGTAGAGCCGTGGTCTGACACACAGAGACTTCTGATTTTCTCTATTTAAACAAACATGATGAAGATGAGCAGGTTTCTCTTCTAGTATAAACTCTGTGTCTCTCTGGCTGGCTCATGATGGCTTTTCAGGTTTTGTTTATGTTTTGCTCTCTCCTGCTAGCGTTTTGCCTGCCTGGGTGGAGCTTGTAATGGCCTCTCGCTCTTGGTCCACACAGTTATGATGATTACACCACCTGTTGCTGACTCACCTGGGCTTACTGGTAACCATTTAACGCTGCGGCATGGAGCAGTTTGTCGCTGGGACATTGACCCTCCTGTGTTCATGATCTCAGCTCTTTGCTAAGAAATCTCTCTCTAAATTCACCAGTTGGGTTAACTTTGTGTATACTTTGAGTATATATTTCCCCGGACCTGGTTACAGACGCTTACCTGTGACTCCCATGTGTGGCTGTGTGAGTGGAGAGCAGGACAAGAGTGACTGAAGAGGAGTGAGTGTGGACTCCCTTCCCTCTTTTCCCTGGAGCCCTGGACCCCCTCCCCAACTCACTGTACATATATAGAGCACTGTGGTTCACCCCTTTGGTGAATAAACTGTCACCTTTTTGTTTGTCAGAACTCAGTCTGTGCTTGAGTTCCTCTGTTAGCCATGACATTTTGTTGGTTCTCTCTCTTCAGGTCCTTGTAAGTGTTTGATCGGCCTTTCTAAAACATTATATTTATTCTGCTTCGATTGTTTTGTGTGCTGAGGGACATTGTTGCATGATCCACTTTTTCTTATCACTCAAATATCCTGATACTTTCAGAAAGTTGGAGAGCTCTCCTGGCTTGCTTAGTCTTTGCTCTGTACTGCAGTACTTGCATTGGTTTCACTGGACAAGTCTGCATGTGAATCTACAACTGATCTGACATTGTGGCACAAACACAGTAAACAAACACTACGAGCACCTTGTTTCATGTGCAGTGGCTTTCTTCTCATTCTGTTACTGAACACTGTATGAAAAGCCTCTCACTGCCAGCATCCTTCCAGCCCCACGACAACAAGACCAACTCACATCTTCACAACACCAAGAATTTTTCCCCTTTTCTTTGGAGAAACTGAGAAGCCAATAGGATTGTAGCTCAAACTTGCCCACAGTCCTGCTTCATCACTGCTCACTCCTACCTGTGTTGGTGCTGAGTGGACAGTCATAGCCTGCTGCTAGCATGAATGCTAAACGTACTGCTGTGGATGATCAGCAGAAAAACATGTTGTCAGTTTGACTGTTTGCTGTATTTAAAGTGTTTTTCTCAGTTCATCTGTATTCAAAGTGCATTCGGGGCTTTAGCTGACAGCTCTTTGTGCTAACAAACTCAACTCTCTTAGTTTAAGCCAACAGACAAAAACACGTTGATGTTCTCTCGTCACCTAACAAAGTCCAAACCCTGTGAACTATTTTAGCTTTAATAATTGTGGATTCAGGTATCCTGAACCCATCTTTGGACATTTGTAATTAAATATTTTAAAACTCCATCAAAGACTCCTGATGTGGCTGTTTGGAGAAGGAAAAGAGGGACAAAGTGGAGCGTCGAGCTGAGGCTTCATTCACTGCAAACCTAAAGTTTTGTTTTCTTATTTCTGCTGTTTGCATGTTCACAGCTGAAATAAAGCTGCCTCTTTGACTTCATCCTGTTGTGTTTGGGTCCAATCCTGCCTGCCACACAGGGCTACAGGACAAAGTCTAATATTTTTATCTTTTTAATGAATCTTTGGTCATATTTATCCAGGAAAACACAAACATGTAAAGGAGTCATCACAGGTCTCTGACCTCGTTGGTCCAGGTGCAGCACTGAAGTGTTGAGGGTGACCTTTGGACCGGTCACTCCTCACAGATGGACAGCTGGATCCTGCAGACTGTGACCTCTGACCTCTGCAGACACAAACATGTTTTATTCAATGATCAATTCTCTGATGAAGTGATTGAAGCAGCTGTGATCACACAGACTGCAGATAATGCAGCTGTTTGCTGTCAGTAACAGTCCTCTTAGATTAGAGTTCAGCTTTTTACAGGAAAACAAATGTCCCTGAATGCAACAGTGAGACACAGTCTGCCTGTGTGGCTGTGATAGCTGCCGTTAGGAGCTCATGTGTTTGCAGTTAGACGAGGAGATGTTACCATCATGGACACGTTAACAAATCCTGCAGCATCACGTGGCACAAACACTTTGTGTTCCTGTCATCTGCAAGCAACAGGAAGTTCATTAATAAAGGCGGGATGGAGACGTGACTGTGATGGTTCTCCTTCATCCAGCTGTTACACACATCTGGGCTCACACGACGAGCCTTTGTCTAATACAGCAGCTGCTCTCTGAACACTTTTCTGAAGAGGAGCTGCACAAACCTTTGTTTGCTTTCTAGAGCAGCGTATCAAAGTCAAACTACCCACTGCTAGCAGCTGTTTCTATCATAGTTTAGGATCCAGATGTGTGAGGTCTAAATTTACACCTCTGATTAAAATACATAGTTAAAAACAGCCAATTGAGTCCAAATGTGTCTTAAACCAGATAAACTGACAGTTACAGCTGAGCCTGTGTGTCCTTGGAGACACTGCTCTGCTACAGAGATGCATTTTAGAAACCAGGAAACATCAAAATCATTTAAATCAGAGAGTTCATGTTACTAACAGCTCACCTCTCTGCAGCAGAGACTTTGAAATTAATGAAGTCATCTTTAGACCGGTCACTCTGTAAGGACACAGAGCTGGGTGGAGGTCCAGGCGGGTTCCTGTGAATAATGATGGAGCAGTGATGTGAGTGCTGAGCTGTGACATGGAGAAGAGTCATGGACAGTTAGAGATGGTCATCTCACCTCTGAGCTTTGGTCTGGCTCTCATGTTCCCCACACAGAGTGCTTTTAGAGGGAGGGACTCCCTCCTCTCTGTCCTTACACTGATCCATGCTGCTCAATCCACATCAGCTCACACACACTTTCTACCTTCACCTGCAGAGGAAACACAAATCATTCATGTGCACATCAACTGAGAGCTGCAGAGGTCGTGTCTGATGTGTTGGACTAACATCCATCTGAGACGCAGCTTTCATCAGTTCACTACAAAAAGTGTCACAGAGCCGAGTTCAGCCTCCAAATCCTCCATTACTGTAGTCCTACAAAGCAGCAGGTCAAACATGGCTGCAGAGAGCAGCTTTATGTCAGTAACAATGTCCAGGACCGAGCTGACTGCTTACAGAGTTCATACTCTAACTGCTAGCTGCTCTGCTAGCTAAGCTAACTCAGTAACAGTGACTCTGACAGCAGTTACTGTGGAACAGCGGCCGAGCTCAGGACACATTCAGTGTGTTTAGTCTGAGTCCTGGACTCTGATTCAATGGATTCAATCCAGCTCAGAGTTTCATGTGTTCATCAGAATAAAATACATGTACTAATATAACAGAAGCAATGCTCTGAATGCAGGACCGTAATGGAGGATAAATAAGGTTTTTACAGCCTGAAAGAAACATTCAGTTCATATATTTGTAGACAGTGAAGCAGTTTTTAATACTGCAGCTGTTTCCTTCACCTGTGTGTGTGTGAGCCACACCTTCATGTGCTGCTTTAGAAATATGTGGTCTGACTGCTCAGACTGAGTCTAGGAGGAAAGTTCACACGCTGGAGAAAGTTTTGTTCCTAACTTTGTCAGAGTTCGGCTCCAAAGACAAAGAAGACGGAGCTCACAGTCTGTAGATGGTCCTCAGTGTGTGTGTGAAGCCAAGAAAGCACACAGGAGTGTGTTTATGTCAGCAAATCAGTGTGTGTGAAGAGTCTGAGGGAGTGTGTGAATGAGACTAAACACTGAAACCAACAGTCCAAGAAAAGCGTCTGGATTTCTTTAAGTTTAACTTAAAGAAATCCAGACGCTTTTCTTTTTGTCTCCATAATGTCTCCATAATGCTGCAATGTTATCTGCCCCAGAAACACACTGTGCAGAAGCTCTGATGGTGACACAGAAAAGTCAAAGTGGAGATACTTCTGTCCACCTTTGATTAGACTCATTATAAAAAGGAAACAAAGTTTGAACACAGTCATGTTTCCAGTTCACTGACTTACATTTATTCCATGGACACTCACTCTAACCTGAAGCACAGCTACAACCCAACATTGTTGAGGCCTCATCTCCTCCTTTCCTGACTGTAGAGCTTAAATATGCAACAACCAACAAATAAAAGAATTTGGTTCATTTCAAAGAAATTCACACGGTGACCAAGTAAAGTAACCGTAGTAAAGGAGACAACATCCCGTTGATGGTGGGATTATTTGAAAGATTTGCTTTAGTCACGTCACCAAATGCAGTTGAACCACCCGTGGATCCATGTTTGACCATTCTACCACTCTGAGCTCTGCTTTTTAATCATTTTATTATTATCATCATTCATTTATTCATTCTTTGGAGGGGGGCTATTTCCTAATGCCGCCCTAATAAGCTGATGTTCAAGGGGAAATATAACAGAAACTCTTTCAGTGTTATTCATTAATAAATTAACAGATAAACTGTGAAGAAGAAAAAAACTGAGATTTAAAGGAGAGAGTGAGAAACTTGATCATCCATCCTCATTGTCATGCCTTCAGAAATGTGTTCTCATGTGTTCTTTTTATCTCGTTATCACAGCTTAGAGCGACTCGTGTATCTTCGTAGCGACTCGTGTATCTTCGTAACCATGACAGCACGAGAGCAGTGCATGCTGGGAGTCAGGAAGTGAATCTACCGTGTGACTCGGGATATTAGCGTGTGGGCTCATGCAGCCGCCAGCTCCGCCGTTACAGGTTTAATCCTTTTCCCCTCGCTAAGGCATAGTCTGTGAGTATAATTCATTTTTGTACTATTAAGCGGCGAAGCGTTTGAACCGTTGTCTGTTATTCGGTTAGCTTTATTGTGTCTCATATAAGCTATGCGGCTAGGTTGTTAGGCTGTAATAATTAGCCAGATGTTTTGAGCTTATTGTATCTATAATACATCTCATATATTTCATTGTATCGTGTTTACAGTTTCACAAAAAAAGTACCCAGTAAAGCTCCTGGACTTCAACCCCCTGTGTCTCGGAGATTTATTTGGGAGTGTTTAAGCTGGATGGAAACTTAGCCCATTACAGTGAAAAGACTGCAACGCAGCTAACGGGGCATACAGGATCGCCGCCGTACGCAGCCACTCATTATCAAGAGATAAACGGCTCCCACTACAGCCTTCGGAGAGCTTCGCCTTCAGCCTTCCTCTCCCGATACCGGAGACCCAGCGACACGCAATGTCACAACGTAGCAATGCTAACAAAGGAAATGGAGACAACCAGTCAGAGTGTGTGCGCTCAAGGAGCAGTCGCTCATCTGGTACATCGTCTGGCTCGAAAATCAGCATAGCCATCGCCGTGGCAAAAGCAAAGGCTGAAGCCGCGCAAGCTAGAGCGGCACATTCAAAAAGGGAAATCGAGCTTAAAGTGGAGCAAGCACGTATTCAAGCGAGCCTCGACGCATTAATGGACGAAAAGGAAAGGGATGCTGCCGTTGCAGAGGCGAACTCCCTAGTAGCCGGTCTACAAGATATGGGTCTCGAAGTACGCAGCGAAGTTAACAGCCCGGTCTCCCAGTCTGTCAAAGACCAGCGCGTAGCCGCCTTTGTCACCGAACAGGCCAGCCTGAGCGCCAAGGGTCTATCGGCTACAGAAAACAACCTTCCCCCTTCTCAGCCAGTCACTCACCCGCATAACGCGGCTCAGACCCAAGATGCCGCTCCCGCTGCTATTACGCCACGCCAAGCTCTTCAGGGCCCTTGGAAAAGCGAGGCACCGTTAAGACAGAGCTTCAAGTCACCCTTCTACCTCCCTCCAACTCCACTCCTACAGCAGAACCCCAAACGAGATTCTACGTTTCCCACGCATCAGCCCGTCCACGGGACACTCTACGGAGGTGATTACGACCATTCTACAACCACTGACCTTATCAAATATCTCACTCGTAACCACTTGGTGACTTCAGGTCTCACCGCATATGACGACCAGCCAATAAACTACTGGGCCTGGAAAACATCGTTTCAGAACGCCACTGCCAATCTAGACCTGTCTGCCGCAGAAGAACTCGACCTCCTAACCAAACACCTGGGAAAAGAGTCAGCAGAACAAGTAAGAAGAATAAAGGCGGTCAACATCAGGAACCCAACTACTGGGCTGTGCTCAGCATGGGAGCGCCTCGACGAAGTATACGGCTCACCAGAAGCAGTCGAACAAGCTCTGTTCAGCAAACTAGAAAGCTTTCCGAAGCTCACATCAAAGGACCCACGGAGACTCCGGGACCTAGCCGACCTGCTGTCAGAGCTACAAGCCGCCAAGGAAGACGGCTACCTCGCGGGCATGTCGTACTTGGACACCTCCAGAGGGATTAAGCCCATCATCGAGAAACTTCCATATAGTTTACAAGAAAAATGGTTATACCACGGGGCGAGATACAAACAAGAACATTTTGTCAGCTTCCCACCTTTCCCCGTGTTGGTGGACTTCATCCGCACCGAGGCGAAAGCACGTACGGACCCAAGTTTCAGCCTCTTCATGCCAAACCCTCCAGCCGAAGGAAGGAATAAATGGGAGAGGCCCACAAAGACGTCCGTCCACGCCCACAAGACACAGGTCTCAGGCACTACCAAGTCCGGGTCCAAAGAAAGCAGGGAACGCATTGACCCGAATAAGTATTGCCCCCTGCACAAAAAGCCCCATCCTCTGAGGAAATGCAGAGGCTTCCGCGAGAAGAGCTTAGACGACCGTAAACAGCTTCTGAAAGAACACTACGTCTGTTTTCGCTGCTGCTCGTCAACAGAACACCTAGCAAAGAACAGCACAGCCGAGATAACATGTACCGAGTGTGGGAGCGCTGCCCACCCGACAGCTCTCCACCCCCACACGCCTGCCTGGAGGCCCAAGTCGTTCCCCTCCACCTCAGAGGATAGCGGGGAGGAGGACAAAGCGGACAACCAGGAGGTCAAGGCAACGTGCACACAGGTATGTGGAGAAGGTCTGAGCGCTAGAGCATGTGCTAAGATCTGTCTCGTCAGGGTGTTCCCAAACGGACGAAGAGAGGAAGCCAAGAGAATGTACGCTATATTGGATGAGCAGAGTAATCGCTCCCTCGCGCGGTCAGAGTTCTTCGAAGCCTTCAAGATCTCCGGGCGCCCGTACCCATACACCCTAAAGACCTGCGCGGGACGTACGGAGACAGCGGGGAGGAGAGCCAGCGGCTACACCGTAGAGCCATTGGATAAGAAATCGAGTATTTCTTTGCCTACACTCCTCGAGTGTAACCAAATCCCTAACGTTCGTGCGGAGATTCCCACCCCCGGTGCGGCCTACCATCATGCTCATCTAAAATGCATCGCCGACAAGATACCACCTCCGGACCCAGACGCTAACATCCTTCTCCTACTGGGCAGAGATATCTTACGGGTCCACAAGGTCCGAGAGCAGATAAGTGGCCCAGGAGACGCTCCCTTCGCCCAAAGGCTTGACCTGGGGTGGGTCATCGTCGGGGACGTGTGCCTCGGAGGTGCTCACAGGCCACCGGAGGTGAGAAGCTACAAAACAGCCGTTCTAGGAAACGGTCGTACAAGTCATCTCCAGCCATGTGACAACCAGATCAAAGTGACAGAGGCGTTCGAACAAGCACGCGACTACCACCACCATTCAGCACTAGTGTCGACGATGCTAACTGGAGACCATTTGGGGCAAACCGTCTTCGCTCGCACTCCCAACGACCACAGACTCGCTCCATCCTTGGAAGATCTAGAGTTTCTGAGAATAATGGAAGCCGAGTGCTGCCAGAACAACTCCAACAGCTGGGTCGCACCTCTGCCGTTTAGGTCACCGAGACGGCGACTCCCCAACAACAGGAAACAGGCCCTCGAACGCCTCGTCTCACTTCGGCGCTCACTGGAAAAACGACCACGGATGAAGGCCGACTTCCTAGAGTTTATGGAGAAGATGCTCAAGAAGGCACATGCTGAAGTTGCCCCTCCCATGCAACCTGGTCAGGAGCGTTGGTACTTGCCCCTGTTCGGCGTGTATCACCCTCGGAAGCCGGACAAGATCCGCGTGGTTTTCGACAGCAGCGCATCCTATGAGGGAGTATCGCTCAATGACGTTTTACTCACCGGTCCCGACCTCAATAACAGCCTACTAGGTGTTCTCATGAGGTTTAGGAAGGAACAGGTTGCAATCACTGCCGACATCGAGCACATGTTCCACTGTTTCATCGTGAAAGAGGACCACCGGGATTTTCTCCGTTTCCTGTGGTACAAAAACAACGACCCTACCTCCGACATTGTGGACTACAGGATGCGGGTTCATCTCTTTGGTAACAGCCCCTCGCCCGCTGTCGCAGTGTACTGCTTGCGGCGGGCGGCTAAGGCAGCAGAGGCCGACTACGGCAGCGATGCCAGGAGATTCATCGACCGCGACTTCTATGTCGACGATGCCTTGAAGTCCTTCAACACAGAGGAAGAAGGCATCGCAGTTCTCCAACGAGCGCAGAAGATGCTCGCGGCTTCTAACCTCAGGCTGCACAAGGTTGCGTCAAATCGCTCTGCAGTCATCAGAGCGTTCCCCCCTCAAGATCGCTCTCAGGACTTCAATGGCCTAGATCTCTTCATCGACGATCTGCCCATTCAGCGTAGCCTGGGACTGTTTTGGAACATGCGCACGGACACCTTCGCGTTCCAGATCGAGATTGACCAGAAGCCGTTCACCCGCAGAGGGGTACTCTCGACCGTGAACAGCCTATACGACCCCCTAGGGTTTCTTGCACCCATCACAGTCGACGGAAGACGGATTCTCAGAGAGCTCACCTTGCAAGCGGAGGATTGGGACGCACCCCTTCCCAGAGACATGGAGATCGAGTGGACTAGATGGAAACAGTCTCTCCAAGACCTGGAGGGGCTCGAGATACCACGCCCTTATACGTCCCTCTCCACCATAGGCGCTCTGAGGAGAGAACTCTGTGTCTTCGCCGACGCGTCGGTCAAAGCAATAGCAGCCGTAGCCTACATCAAGGTAACTAGCAAACAGGGACAGACTGAGATTGGCTTCGTCTTTGGGAAGGCGAAGTTGGCTCCTCAACCCGGATCAACTATCCCCAGACTTGAACTCTGCGCTGCCGTGCTTGCTGTCGAGATCGCTGAGATGATAGTTGCAGAGATGGACACAACGTTCGACAGCATCACCTACTATACAGATAGCAAAGTCGTGCTGGGGTACATCCACAACCGGTCAAGGAGGTTTTATGTCTACGTACACAACAGGGTCCAACGAATCCTTCAGTCACCTAATCCTGGCAAGTGGAAGTACGTCCCAACGCACCTCAACCCAGCCGATGTTGGGTCAAGAACCATAGCATCAGCCCTGCTCAGTAGCACACCATGGCTCAAAGGACCAGCCTTTCTCTGCGACGCATCAGGGCATCTATCCGAGCTCCAAGAGACATACAATCTCGTCGACCCTGACATCGATGCCGAAGTGCGTCCGCAGGTGACGGCGAAACTCACCCATGTCACCAAAGGTGTGATACGCCCTCAACGTTTTGAACGTTTCTCCAAGTTCAGCACACTCCGTGCAGCCATCGCACACCTGATACACATAGCTAGGTCCTTCGCTCGCTCGACGCAGAGCGAATGTCGAGGCTGGCACATTTGTCGTCCTACAGAGGAGGAGTTACTGAGAGCCGAGGTGTGCATTGTAAGGAGCGTCCAGGGCGACTGCTACGCAGAAGAGCTCAAGTGCATCAACTCGGAAACCAACATACCATCCTCTAGCAGTTTGTGGAGACTGCATCCCATTATGGACCAGGATCGACTACTCAGGGTAGGAGGTCGGATCGAGCAGTCAGACTTAGGCATGAACGAGACTCATCCCATCATCATTCCTGGCCGGCATCACCTCGCAACTCTGCTTGTGTCCCACTATCACGAAGCAATAAAGCACCAAGGGAGACATCTTACCGAGGGTGCTATTCGGGCTGCAGGGTTTTGGATCGTGGGAGCCAAACGCTGTATCAGCAGTCTGCTTCACAGATGCATCACTTGTAGGAAACTGAGAGGGAAGGCCGAACATCAACAGATGGCAGCCCTGCCAGCAGAACGGCTACGAGTGGCACCTCCCTTCACTTACGTGGGCGTTGATGTTTTTGGACCATGGGACGTCGTTTCACGCCGCACAAGAGGAGGAGTCTCGAACTCCAAGCGATGGGCGGTGATATTCTCGTGTATGTGTTCCAGGGCGGTACACATTGAGGTCATCGAAGCCATGAGTGCTAGCAGCTTTATTAACGCCTTGAGGAGATTCTTTGCGGTCAGGGGCCCCGCGAAGCAGATACGCTCGGACTGCGGAACTAACTTCGTCGGCGCTTCCCGTGAGTTGGGGATGGACAAGGAAAGCTCAGAGTTCGACAGGGTAGAGAAGTACCTCAGTAAACAGAGCTGCACCTGGGTGTTTAACCCACCCCATGCATCCCATATGGGTGGCGCATGGGAGAGGATGATCGGCATCGCCCGCCGTATCTTGGACTGCATGCTGCTTGAACAAAGAAAGTCTCGCCTGACACATGAGGTTCTGACCACGCTTATGGCCGAGGTAGCTGCGATTATGAACGCAAGGCCGATCATCCCAGTGTCATCCGACCCGGAGTCGCCCTGCATCCTCACGCCGGCGATGCTCCTGACTCTTAAAACAGGTTCCACACCTCCTTTGCCGTCAGGCAATTTCGAGGAAGCAGATCTTTTCAGAGAGGAGTGGAAACAAGTTCAGGGCTTAGCGGACATGTTTTGGAACAGATGGAGGCGTGAATACCTCAAAACACTGCAACTTCGGCACAAGTGGCAAGGGAAACAACCGAATCTTCAAGAAGGGGACGTAGTTCTCCTAAAAGATAAGCAGGCAGAGAGGAACGAGTGGCCTATGGGCATCATTACGAAAGCCTTTCCAGGAAAGGACGGATTGGTTCGGAGAGTCGAAGTGGAGGTCGTCAAGGATGGAAAGAGGAGAGGATTCTCTCGTCCCATTACAGAAGTAGTTCTGCTTCTTTCTCCAAAGTCTGATTCTGCTGATTGATGTGGGCTCTTTAAAGATCCCAAGCGGGGAGTGTCATGCCTTCAGAAATGTGTTCTCATGTGTTCTTTTTATCTCGTTATCACAGCTTAGAGCGACTCGTGTATCTTCGTAGCGACTCGTGTATCTTCGTAACCATGACAGCACGAGAGCAGTGCATGCTGGGAGTCAGGAAGTGAATCTACCGTGTGACTCGGGATATTAGCGTGTGGGCTCATGCAGCCGCCAGCTCCGCCGTTACAGGTTTAATCCTTTTCCCCTCGCTAAGGCATAGTCTGTGAGTATAATTCATTTTTTGTACTATTAAGCGGCGAAGCGTTTGAACCGTTGTCTGTTATTCGGTTAGCTTTATTGTGTCTCATATAAGCTATGCGGCTAGGTTGTTAGGCTGTAATAATTAGCCAGATGTTTTGAGCTTATTGTATCTATAATACATCTCATATATTTCATTGTATCGTGTTTACAGTTTCACAAAAAAAGTACCCAGTAAAGCTCCTGGACTTCAACCCCCTGTGTCTCGGAGATTTATTTGGGAGTGTTTAAGCTGGATGGAAACTTAGCCCATTACACTCATAATACATGTTTATCAGTATCTGCTGTGACCATACTGCAGTAATAACTACAAGTCTACATTTCTGTGACTGTTGATCAATCACAGCAGGAATCTGAGCTCATCTCTGCACACAGAGCAGCTTCAGCTCTGGGATAAACTGCTCGCTTCACGTCCTTCTCAGCTCACAGATACTCATCCTGATATTTTCCTTTAACATTTGATGGTATCTGGAATAGTTGGCAGTAATAAGGATGATTTTCTGTAAAATAATATTGATATGAGCTGTGAATTATTCGTAGATGAGCGTTAGGTTAGTTTGATGGGTTAACTCAGAGAGCTGAAGATATGGTGGACATGCTGACCTCGCTCCGTGGTGTACAGGGCCGTTTACCCTCATGATTAATATTCACAATAAAAAAATGAGGCGAACATCATGAAGTCTGTGTGTGTTTCATAGTGTCGAACCACCTTTGTACAGTGAAACCTAACAGTTACGACATGACGGAAACACCAACGTTATTTCTTTTATGCGTTTATCAGGTCACGCTGATTATTGAACAAAAACCCAAACATCAGATGTTAATCGAATCTTTTTGCTCTCTCTCCTCCTTAAACATGTTTTTAATGTTAGTTATAATTCAGAATTGGCGACTGGAACACGTATGACACATACGAACATCAGGAAATAAAAACTCGATAAATATAACCTCAGTAAATGAAGTCAGTGTCAGCAGGGGTTATTACAGCTGTGTACCGGGGCCTGCGCTTTGTCGGTGGTAATAACAGCTCGATTTCTTGCGAGGCGAGCAGGGTCTGTCCCACGCTTTGCCGTGAGACTGGGCTGGGCAGACATCTCCAAAATCATCGAAGCACTTTTGCAAAGAAGCTGTATCTTGACAAACCGACCAGACATCTGAAGATTAAACCGCTACATTCTCGGCTAAAAAATATTAAAACGGTATTTGGTGAGACACAAACAGAGTTTTTCAAAGTTCAGTTCTGTTAGTTTCCACATGGCAGTTGTTGGTGTGCAGTAACGCCTTCTAAAAACAATGGCCACCAGGCCAAAGCAATGGTTCTGACTCGATCAGCGTTAACCCCGCCCCCTGGGTTTGATGGGTGAGGTTGACAGATAAAATAAATTTATGGTGAGACCCGAAGGAGTCAACTGTGCCAAAATGAATGAATTAAATACACCATTAAATAATTATTTAAATGTCGCAATAATTAATTAAAACGTGAAATAAATAATTAATTAATTAAATGTGTCAAAAATATTTTTTTTAAATTTTTTTGTAACAATTGGCAATTACATACATAGATGGGAATTTTTAAATTTAAAGTTAGAGAATTTTCAATTACGTTTAGTAAAATGAAAAGTAGACAACAGAAGGAATTTGAAAGTAAATTACTTTACAATATAAATAACTACTGTAATAGACATTTTATGTCAGAGGCTGATAAGAAATCCCTGTTGTCTTGACTCAATTAGATGATCTATACAAGAAAAAGGCTCATGGAGCTTACATTAGAGCTCGTGCAAAATGGATAGAAGAAGCTGAAAAAGTGCTTCATATTTCTACAATTTGGAGAAACGGAGGCAAGAAAAGAAATCTATTAATACATTAATCGTAAATGGGAAGGAATGCACAAATCATAAGACTATAGCGGAAGAAAAACATAAATTTTACTCAAATTTATACTCCTCAAAATATTTAATTACTGATTCATTAAGTTTTTGTGATCAGATTGAACCTTATACTCCAAAAATCGATTCTGTATTCAGAGAAATGTGTGATTCTGATATATCACTGGATGACTGAGATCAAGCCTTAAACAAACTGAAAATGGACAAAGCTGTTAGAACAGCTTTGAAATTCACATGAGTTGTTCGCACTACAGTAAAAACCACCATCACTTCATGCGGAGACCCCTTCGGCGCCAGCTGCGGTCTCAAGGCTGGAGCTGAACAACAACACCCTGATAACGACTGTGTTGAGACTGTTCTTCCCATTCTATGCAAGGCCACCTGGGTTGGCTGGAAGACTGTTTACTTAGCCTGGCAGGGCGAAGGACACTGTCTCAGCTGAACTCTGGACACACACACACACACACACACAGACATATACACATGCTGATATACACTCATCCCCCCTCCAAACGCCTTCGACGCTTATTCCCTTCCGATGCTGACGGTGGATCATGGAGACCAGCGCATAGGCTGCAGGCCCGGATGTACTGTCTACACTGGCTGTCTCTCACCCTTTACCCATCCCTGTTGCTTGTCATGTGTTTCTTTGGTGTATTAAGAGTTTTTTCATGTGCTATGTGCAGAGGTGTTTTTTTCTGTTCTCAAACTGATCTCCCTGTTGGAGCTCAGTCTGGGGGGAGTTATTTTTTTTCTCCTTATCTTTCCTCATGTTGTGCTTTTCCATGTTATACCCCTCTGACCTGTCTTCCCCATGTGATGTTTGTGTAATGTATGTATGGTCGGATGGGTAAGACGGCGCTGGCACGGCTGGCAGCCTTGACCCAATTTCCCTCGGGATGAAGAAAGTACAATCAATCAATCAATCAATCAGTCAAACAATCAATCAATCAATCAAAGCTCCTGGTCAGGACGGCTTGACTGCAATCTTTTATAAATTCTTCTGGAAAGAAATAAAATAATTTTTCTTCAAAACTATTAATGAAATCATTAGTAATGAAATGTTAGCAACGACAATGAAACAGGGTCTTTTCTCCCTTATTCCCAAACCTGGTAAAGATAAAAGACTAATCGATAATCTACGACCAATAATATTAGATTGGTTTTAGATCTACTGGATTCTAATCACTTAATTGAAGATGATGGTGTGATTCTTTTTTTAGACTTTTATAAGGCATTTGATACAGTCGAACATCCTTTTATTTTAAAAGCTCTACCCTATTTTGGTTTTGGTAAAAAAAAACTTCATAGATTTAATTTCTTTATTATACTCTGACTCAATAGTTCTGTTTCTTTACCTTTTGGAACATCTAAACGCTTTAATGTTAGACGAGGAATCGTCAGTTTTTATAGAACATGAATGAAATTTCACTTTTCTCAAAGGCTTCTGGTTTGTACCTGAATATTAGAAAATGCGAATTATTAACTGTTCATGATTGTGACCTAGTAGCTCTCTTAACATAGCTGTTAAAACTGACATTAAATATTTGGGTATTATAATGTCAAACAACACAAATAATAGAGAAAATCTAAATTTTGAGCATATTACTCAGAAATATAAAAAGATTTTGTTAGGGTCCCTGGGTCGTTGACCCAGTGTTTTGTGTTTTTGGTTATTTGATTTTGTTATTTCATTATATTCTAGCTTTGCTTTATGGGTTTTAGGATTATTCTTAGTTTAGGTTCTCTGGGTGGGGTTTGGTTAGAGTTTTAGTGTTCTGGTTTTCTGTCTCTGTCTGTTGTATCCCCACGTCCAGTCAGTGTCTGTGTCTGCCGTGGTCCCACGTCTCTGTTCCCTTTGTTATAGTGCCTGCCTGAGTCTGTGTTATGTTTCCTGTTTTACTTTGAAAGTCCATGTCTCATGTTAATGTGTCTGGTTTTGCTTCCCCTTGTCTCGTTAGGACTGATTTGCCCCAGCTGTGTTTCCCTCCTGTTACCCATTCCCTGATTGCTCCCTCTGTGTATCTAAGCCCTGTGTTTCTCTGTGTCTGTGTTGTGATCTAGTCTCATTTATGCTGTGTGTTCCGTCTGCCTGGTCATGTAAGTTTATTTGGATTTTTGTTACGTTTGCCACTTTTTGCCATCCAGCAATAAAAGCTGAGTTTTGAGTTACTTTCCACCTCCGAGTGTCTGCACATTGGGTCCTTCTACTTCCACTCCTGCCTGCACACAGCCCTAACCTGACATATTTTAAATAGCTGGCTACAAAGACACCTCTCCATCTTTGGACGCGTCTTGCTTACTAAAACAGAAGGTATCTCTCGATTGATTTATCCATCACAAACTTTATGTTTCCAATAGTCTAATCAATAATATAAATCGAATTAATTTGAATTACATTTGGAGAAACGAGCAACATTATGTCAGGACGTTGAAGAACCTGAGGCAAAACTTTTCTGTGATTGAGATTTTTGGGGTTGTTGTTTGAGTGATGGGTTGATTCTGACAGGTTTGGCTTGTTTTCTTATTTTAATAGAGGGGGTTTTATTAACCCTTTAAGACCTACCATAGAACCAAGTCCGCCAGAGCTTATATTATATTTTTACATGCTGTGGAGCCATTTTTGGGAGCATTTCAAGTTGCTATACATCAATACAACCATTATAACCCAGATTTTAATAATATGTATGCATTAAGTGCATAGTAACTACATAAATTGCAAAAAAGTGCAATAAACTACAAAAATTTTTTAAATCGTTTTTGTTTTTTTAACATATATTTCTAGTTAGAGAAATTTAAGAGGCTTATCCCTCAAAACTGTAAATACAAAAAAGTTTGCACAAATAGTTTCCTACCACAGGAAATTTATTTTGAGTGTCTTCATACTTTTATTTTTGAAATACACCAATTTTTATACACTGCAGGAAAAACGAAAATAAATATTATAATGCAAATTTGCAAAAAAGCAGCGTATGCATCAAAATAAACTATTTCCAGCAGTGCAATATGAGTCCTAAGCATCCCAGAAACGACACAGAAAGTCATAAAGTCAAATATAACTTTTAAAAACACCAGTATAAGCTCATGAGGCCTTGGTGGTGGTAAACTACATTTCCGCAAAAATGTCGTCACTTCCGGTTTCGGGCAGGTCATGGCGGACATGCGATAGGAAGTGTTATGAACAGCTGATTGGATCGGCAAAGCCTGTTTCTGGAATATTATGTTTTTGTTGCTGCAAGTGCTTTTTATGCAGTTTTTGCAAAGCTATATTTGGAAGGAAACTGTGACCTAGGACAAGCTGATGGCATAAGATGTAAGTACAACTCCTCCGGTTTCATATGCAAAAAAAATTATTGCGCTAGCTCATGTGGTTGCAGTGCTACCGGGATTTAAAAATAGTTACACAAAACAGAGCGTGCCCGCTCTGACCAGTTTTAAAGGGTTAAACATGGACATGTCTACAATGGGCTTTTAAAGTTGTAACAGTGCACTTAGAGAAAACCTGTCAGGTGATGATGTTTTGTGCTCTGATGAGCTAATAATTAGCTCTTTTTCTCCTTTTTTGTTCTAAGCAGGCCTGCAAGATTGAATTAACAGCGCTGTAAAACATTTTTGTGAGAGCAAATATAAGGTGAGCTTTTCCAGATTACAATGATTATGATTATAATGGGCTGAGGAAAAGGTCCCCTGTGGGAACTGATGAACGTTTGAGTTCCTGTCTAAAAGGATTGCAGCGAGTCAATCCAGTTAAAGATTATAAAGAACTCTTTTTCTAAAAAATAAAACAAATAAATGAGCTCATATTGATGAGGGTGGAGAATCTGATCCTTTGCGCGTGAGGCTCCACTATCAGCAAGATCTAGTGTGAATGTGTGTGCATGATGTGTGTGACTGGACTGTGACTGGACTGACCATGTGGACTAAAGTGTTGACTGACTTGACACTGAGACAAAGACTGGACCAACGTTAGGATGAGTAGATGTTGACAAACAATTCACGACGCCGGTAATAAAAGGGTGGATGCTTTGCTTTGCTTTGCTTTTGGCAGGAGCACAAGAGAGAGAGGGAGACCGAAAGGTTCACATGAGGGTGGAGCTGCAGACTCCACCCTTGGGCGGCTAATTTTGGGTTGCTGATGTTTGCTTTAAGAAAATGTTGTTTTATTGACTGGGTTTAGATGATGGTATCACATTATATTGTTGGGAAAATGCCAAATGCTGAAGGGGAGAAAATGTTTGATGTTACTGATGTTACCATTAACCAAAGCAGGCCACTGTAGAAGTCGATGACATTTTATAGAAGGAAAATAGTTAGAACCAAAGCAAAATTTCGGAAGTATATAGGGGATTGGTAGAGTTCTTACATTGAAAATACAGTTATGGAATAACAAACACTGGTCCAAGTGACTGAGGTTTTTTTCCCTTTAAAACAGTAAATTATTAAAAAGAGCACGATCGGTAAGGGTAGGTGATACTAGTGAGAGAAAGAAAGAGAGAGAAAACACATTTTGGTTAGCTCTGATAAAGTCAAAATGAAAAGAAGTACCATTACACTCAGAGGAGCAACATAAAATTAAAAATATGAATTTTGTATGAAGCACATGACTGATAACTGTTCTGTCTCAAGTTTTGTTTCTTATAGCACAGAGTGGATCACAGTGAGGGAAGGACAGGGGGGGAACTGAGTAATGAAATGTGAAGTTCAGGTTAACACACAGGGTTTTTTTCTAGGAAGTGCCGAGGATGCAGGCTCTGGATGGAGCCAGGAGTTCAAAAGATCTAACATGATAATTAAACTGATTTTATTACTTAACACAGGTTTGCAGGTCCGGAGCAAATATACTCGAGAGGAGAATCGCTGAGGTTTTTAGAGAAATGATATGACTAACCTTTTTCTTTTAATTTCCTAAGATGTGGTGAAGTATTTTCAGTTTCACTAGCTGGTCTTTAGCTTATTTGACACATAAAATGTGTCAAAGGGGGGATTTTGGGTTTAATTTGAAATAAGGGGCTTTATGATCATTTTATGACTTTCTGGGTGTTTGATCATTTAGCTACGGTAAAACTCATGCATAAGTAATTGCTTATATTCTTAAGTTTAACTGATTGAAAATGTTTTTCTCTTTGATCTATTTTTTATTAGAATAAGCAGTTATAATCATTTTCTTATACATATTGCAAAGTTTGCTCATAAAGAGTTGTTAAGCACTCAGCCCTAAGAAGGTCAAAAGCTTCGTTCAGCGTGACTGTCTTAACTGATATATTGCAGGGATGACGTGGAGTGTAGTGATTGAATGCATAACATGTTTACATACACAAACATCACATAGATTTATTTTCTAGGGTAAAGGTGGAACATATTTTTCTTTGTCTTTGCTTAGCAACTAGTGATGCAGAAGGTGTTAAAGATAAGTATGCCATGAATAAGTCAACAGGAAACGTGTGGGGGCGAGATGGCTGAAACAAAAATGTTGCAGATAACGGAAACTTGTCTAATTGTCATTAACTGTAACTTTTGCATGTTATGTAGCTGCTTGAAGCAAAAAGAGGCGTAAACCCTGATAGACGAAAATTTTGGAGTGTGCTTTCTAGCGGAGATTTATGCTGATATGGGGATGGTGTATATCTTACCCTGGGTGTGTTTAATAAAATTAAAACTGTTGCTCACACACATAAAGAACATTAAGATTAAGTAAAGTTAATATAAAGGACAGAGCCCAGAACATGATATTTTGAACCAACTTTGAATAATTAAGAGAACAATAGATGAACACAGTAGATTATTGAGGTGTAGCAGAGAGAGGCGTTTTGTTTTCTATCCTTTACAGGAGAAGATTTCAGGACCAGAGCGAGAATCCAGGAACCAACCATCAGAAAGGGGGACTCAAAAGAAGCACAGAGAATCGCCCAGATTCAGAAAATTTGTTGTTTAGATTGAATAGTTGTAGGATTTCTATGTTATGTAAATTGCCCAAACACAGTCTTCAGGCCGGATATGCTCTACCTGTTAAAGGGGGCGAAGAAACCAGGACTAAGTTTTAACGATGAAACGGGTTAACTCTATAGAGGATGTTTCCAAAGATTTGACAAAATAATCTAGGACCTTTTACCAGAAAAGCTAATTGTATCTGTTTGGAGTTTACAGTGAGCACTGAGGGAAGTCAGGAGTGGGTTTAAATTGGGATTCTGGGTAAAAAAGGGGGTGTAGGAAGTAGATTTAGGACATTTCACATTTCACAGGTGCTGTCTTAGAGCTTGATTTATTTGTTGTGGATAGAAGTAATTATGACAAAATAATAAGGAAACATTGAAAACATACAACCCGTTGATAAGGTTGGACAATTGAAAGGTTTCATTTAATTTAATTTAATAATCTCTTTTGTTATATTTTAGCCTTTTAACATGCAAGTAAACTTAATGGGATAAATTAGGAATTATGTCGTGTTTCTTAGGAAACACGAAAAGGGGGAGAACTGTCATGTAATTAATATATTCTTAGTGCTTATTTTCTGATTATATTGTTTTATGTACTTTAATAATGAAGGTTTGTAAAGCAAGGCCACTTTTGACTCACAAACTAAGTGCTCAGCCAGACTGAAAAACAGGAAGTTAGTGTAGAAATATACAAGCATATTAATAAATACAGGAAGCCAGACAGAAAAGAGGAACTTGTACCATATAAGGAGTTGTTGAAACTGTGTGACGTGTAAAGTACCAAAGTAACACCTATATGAGACACATTTTTAGATTCTAATGTTAGAGATCCTGCAACTGCCATTGGGCTGTGCAGGGCTCTCTCTTCTGGAAGATGATTGAATGAAGAATTATAAATGTTTTGACCACTATGAGTCGGGTTTTCTCTGTTCTATCATGGGGATCAAAGAATCGGATTTAATACGGCACAGCAGAGGAGCACTTTCTCTAACACACTGATTCAGTTCCACTGACACAAGGACACACACAGGAAGGCACACACACACAAGCCTTTATAAGAAACAACACAAGGACACACACAGGAAGGCACACACACACAAGCCTTTATAAGAAACAACACAATCATCTGCGCTTGACTTGTCAATCCAAGTCCTTAGCCCATGAGCCCGCGGTATCAGACCACAGATATTCCCTTACTTTGAAAAAATAAAGCCAGAGCAGACCTGGGGCCCGAAAAGAAAGAGTAATAATAACCTGCATCCTGAGGTTTGTCATGCAGGATTAAAGGAGCCAGGCTTTGTTCACACAGCTAGGATTGTATTTTACACTGACCCTGGGTCAGTATAAGTATCATACAGTTTAAACGAAGCACTGAAACTTGCACATATTTATTACAGATGCACTGAAGCTAATCGAGATATTTGCTGTCAATCTGTGGCTGTGATTAAACACTTTACTGAAAACTTTATTAACTAGTAACTTCATCAGTCATGACAGAAGCTAATATTTCTGTGCTAACATCGTTTAACCAGTAACAGCTTTACTCCAATATAAGCTAACGTTTACACCGTAACTTTAAGCTAGCACCATAAAGACGGTAAAACACGTAATAATATCTACAAATGCATCTTAAAGCTGTTATATTAGCACTCGGTGTATTACTAACATAACCACATTAACATTACTGACACTCGCTGACTTTTAATGGTCATTCGATAAATGCTGTCCGTTTAAATGGTCTTACCTGTACACACTGCATATCCACCGGATTCCAGCCAGAGTGGATTCTGGAGTCTTCCACACTCCTGTTAGTGATCCTCCATCTGGATGGATGAGAACAACCTTCTGAACAATCTAGCAGGAGATGGCCCATATCTATGGGACTGATTTGTGCTAATAACGCCCATTGTATGGACTGATAACAGCCGAAGCGGGTGAATAAACCCAGTAGCTAGCTGTGCCATTACCCAGCATACATCACTCCCTCCGTAAATGCAATAAACAATACAAAAGCATCGTTCTACCTGTTTTTCAGGTAGTTGTTTACATTATATAATTTATTGTGTTCTGTATACGTCACTACAATGTGATTTGGAAAATGTCTAAATATACCGACAACAGGCACTTCCGCAGCAATCTCTTCAATCGGAGGACCCTTCACGTCAATTCCCGACGCGAGAGGGGTACCCTGCGCGTCCATAAGTGCAGCAGAGGGAGCCTGACCATGCGTCACACGTTTGACGAGTTGGGAGTGAGAACGTGTTGGTGAAACAGTCAGAGTGTTTCTCTAACAGCAGGAGCCTCTTTACACTCAGCTTCACACAGACGAGCTGAGGAACGATCAAGCAAACTTCTTCTTCTGTCATTTTTAACAGCAGCTTGCATCCAAAGATGTTGCACTACTGCCATCTCCTGGCTTTTACTCTTACTTCTCTTCCAGATCCTCAGATCCTCTTGATGACATCAGTATTTCTCAAAAATGAAAAACCACTCCTTTCACCTCATCATGACTTAACTGATTAACCACTTTTTCAAACATAAGTTTCATTTCACCACCAGTTCCCACCCTCAACACTCTCCTTTGACTTCTATACTTCAACTAATAACCACATGTTCAACCGTCTCCGTAGTATTACAACCATCACATAACCCAGTCGGAATGTTTCCCCATCATAAAAGAGAACCATTCAGAAAGCAATGACCTGTTTGTATTCTCCTGCTGCCTATTTAACCCACTACTCCTCTTTACTTCTATTGTGTTTTGTACCCCATGTCTCCCTTTTGTTCCATTATCCCATGCCATTCTCCAGAAATTCTTACTTTGTGTCCAAACTATTCTTTTCCCTCAGATTTCAACAATAGTATCTGCACATCTATGTCTACTTTTTTAACAGCTGCTTTAGCCAACCTATCTGCTCTTTCATTACCCACAATACCTCGGTTGAGGGGCTCAGACCAGCACAGTCTCTTTCAGCACACATGGATATTTCATCAGTCTCATAGACACTGAGAACAATTTGTGTATGAGACTAAAGAAACAGTCCACACATAATTGAACAAAAGGCCTCTAAAGTTCTGTGGTTGCCACATTTCCACATGACTGTTTAATTACAGCAAAAACCATCATTATAATTATCTTGATTGATATTGTAATCTCAGTGTTTCAACACAATTGTTCATTAACTTAAACAATGTTACAAGATAAAATATATGTCCTTAGTGTTTATTTTCTGATTAGATGGTTTATTATGTATTTTAAATAACAGAGGCCTTTATAAACCAAGCCCAGATGTGAGAAAAAACTAGGTCAGAGGGTGACAGGTCGCCTAGCAACAGAGGCTTTAGTAAGGGGAAGTTAAGAAACAGGAAGTTTAGTGCAGAGCTGCAGAGGCATATTAATAAAATACAGGAAACCAGACAGAAAAAGCGGAACAAAGTAACACACACCACATTAGTCAGACAAGAAGGAGTTGTTTTGATCGAAAACTGTGTGTGTCTGTGTGTGTCACCTATAGCAGAACTATATATGCATAGTTTGCCTGGCAATGCTTTTAGAACGGGGGTAACGTGCTTGTGCTGCAGTTCTCCGTTCCAGAAATTAAAAATAAAGGATCATTTTTTGAGCTTTGGACCACTCTGAGTCGGAAGTCTTTCTCTGTTGCCACAAGAAGGTCAAAAGAACGAAGTTAATAATTGGTGCCAGTGACCCGGATTCTTTTGCGCTGAGAGGGACAAATTTGGCTTAAGGTGGGATCTGATAGGAGGCGAACAGGAGACGCGGTGCTAAAAAGATTTAAAGGTAGGCACGAAGATACAAACGTTATACCATCACCATTTGATCATAAACATGTCAAGCATTATAAAACAACGGATATTAATCGAATTATGAAGCAGTTTTATATACACTTGTACTCATCAGAGTGTAGTAATACAGATGGGAAGATGTGGGAATTTCTAGAGAAGGTGCCTGTTGTGTCGTTATCAGAAAGCCACAGGAAAGAGTTAAATAACCCTGTGACAGAGGAGGACTGCGACTTGCTATTAACCCCTTAAAGGAGGAAAAGCACCAGGGCCTGATGTTTTCTGCCCAGAGTTTTATAAAAAACTAAGCCACCTTCTTGCAGAGCCATTGACTGATATGTTTTTAACTCTTTTAAGAATGAACAATTGCCCCCAACACTCAGACAGGCTAATATTTTGTTAATTCTAAAGAAAAATAAATCTCCAGATAGGTGTGAATCATACAGACTCTCCAAACTATTAGTAAGGAGGCTTGAGGGCATTCTCCCACTGCTTATAAACCCTGATCAAACAGGCTTTATCCAAAATCGTTTCTCATCTACAAATATTAGACGACTATTAAATATAACAATACTCGAATCAGACAAATTATAAAGACTATGTTATATCTTTAGATGCCGAAAAGCATTTGACAGAATCGAGTGGACATTAGAGACATTGGCTTAGGTGAGGGTTTTATTGCATGGATTAAAACATCTACAACCTTCCAGAAGCTTGTGTCATAACTAATGGGTGTACAATCATCACGTTTCCATGCAAAGAGGTACGAGGCAAGGCTGTCCCCTGTCCCCTCTCCTCTTTGCATTAGCATTTTGTCAAGAGATTTTTGTTTTTATATAATTTGATCAGCTTCATGAAATGTGTTTTTCTGTTGTTTAAGCAATCTAAATGTCTATGGTGACTTTTCACCTAATAACTTTTGATGAACTTATTCAGCTACTGAACCATTTCCTCTTTTTGAGAACAGATGTAGAAAAGGGAAATAACCCATTGCTTTTAGTACACTCTGTACAAAGTGTAGACAGGGAAACTGCAGAGCATGTTTTTTATAGAAGTGAAACTATAATCTTAAGTGTGTGCTGATTCTGAGTGACGTTGTTATTTTTGTACACACACACACACACACACACACACACAGACATGTATAAAATAAAGGAACGCAGGCAGCAGTGCGCAGTTGCAGGGTGCGTTTGCTGCTGCCCACGCGTGTAAAAACGACTGCAGTCTCTGTGTTTTCTAACTCAGGCGTCTTAGCTGAAGAATTACAGGGTGATTTAAAGAAATCCCCTGTCATTTAAATTGGTCCTTCGAGCTTAGCGATGGAAACAACAGACACGTTTCTGTGACTCCAATCCAAGGTCTGACTGCTGTATCCTGACGGCGTGGGGAAGCCAGAGCCGAAGTCTGTCGACAGCCCTCTCTAGGTAGAGGTGAAAGACCTGGGACGTAAAAAATTCGGGTCCAGGCCGGTGAAGTCTGTAACCGCTTGAGAGAAACCCAATACAAAATCATACATCGCCTTTATATAGCTCCTAATGTCTTGCATAAGATTGCACCTCATATTTCCCATCTTTGTAGTAAATGTCAAAAAGAAACTGGCACTTTTTTTCATTACTTTTGGGAATGCAAATTAATCAAAAGATTTTGGAGCTTCATATCTCAAGAACTAAGTAATATTTTTAACAATCTGCTTCAAAGGGACCCCGGGTATTTTCTTCTTGGCCTACCCTCAAAAGAAGTAACATTGAATCACTTGCAGCGCAAATTATGTGACAAACTATTGCTGGTAGCTAGGAAATGTATTCTCATTAATTAGGTTAAGGATAAACCTCCCTCTGTGACGTTGTGGTACAGAGAATTATTTAAACTCATTCCTCACGAAAGAACTGCTGCTATTTTAGGAGGAAATGAGGGTCTCTTTCTCAATGTTTGGTCCCCTTTGCTTTCTTATTTGCCAAATGATTTGTCCCAACTGTTGAGGGGGGTGTTGCGATTAAGATGTTCTCAGTTAAATAGGAAGTAAGTGTAAAGGACAATTCATTCTTGGAGTTTATCTTTTTCTCTTTCTAAATCTGTGGGTAATTGAGTGAAAATATGTTTTTTGTGTGTGTGTGTGGATGTGTTTTGTTTTTTGTTTTTTTTCTTTTCTGTTTGGTTGTTATGTTTTATGCTATTCTTGATAACGAATAAAAATTGTATGTCTAAAAAAAAAAAAAAACTCGGCACACACCTGCACAAAGACAGGCAGACTAGATTTCACAGGTAAACTAGCTTTCTGCTTTCATCTTATCTTTCTCTCATAGCAGGTCTTTTCCCATTTGATGACTCTGTCAAGAAACAAGTTAAACATTTACAGAAAAGCTGCACTTCCGTCTGTGTAGTGATTCTGTTGTGTGTACGTCAGGATGTGTGTGTACTCCCAGGGTCGTTTTGTCTTGTTCTTTGATTTTGTTCAAACTGAACCCTCAGTGAGAATTTCAGGGAAATCTTCTCTGTGAGTGTCTGCTGCAGCACAGTTTTAACTCTTTCACAAAGGAAGAATGAGGGGGGGAGTACATCAAAGTGTGGACACCTGTTACTTTCAGTTCTGTTGAGACTGGATCAGTAGAATAAAGATCACGGTCAGGTAAAACAAAAATCATGGGTATTTGGTAAGAGCGGTCAAAACAGAGAAGTTAGAGAAACCAGAAGGACTATATTTACAGGCACATCTGTGGTTAAGTCGAAAAAGTCTAAATTATATTAATTACTCTGGAAATCGATGCATCACGTTTCTCTACAAAAAACAATACTAATGCTTAAGGAAAAGAGCTATGATTCTAGATCGAAGTTAGACCTGTTTGATTTTTTCTTGTTCAACTCATTAAAAATAAATAATATGTACTCTACTTGATTTTTTTTTCAGTTCAGTTTATTCTGTATAAACTGTCCCATCCTCTCGTCTCTTAGCTGTCATAAAAACAAAACAAAAAAAAAAACAAATTACCCACCATGGACATGTCACCCGAAATCTACTAACAGATTCTATAATTACTTTAATTTCACCACTACTGAGCCAATTTAATGGTGAAGATCATCAGCTCGGCGAACAGATAATTAGAGTTCATCCAATGTGCACAATTCGCTTTTTTCTTTGAACAGGCTGG
>NW_024386915.1:0-51700 GCF_900408965.1 Simochromis diagramma | reverse complement strand
ACCGTGCACTGAACATAAGAACATCTGAGATGTATGATCCACCAGTGGTGATATTTTGGTATTTTGTGAGTTCTGATTTAACAAATCGGCTTTAATCCAGGCCCGAGAGATTGAACTTTAAAGCGCTCTAAAAATATTCTTACTGAAAACAGTCGCAAGTATTTTTCTCCATGATTATAATGGGCTTGGGAGAATTCACTTAATGGGACACTGATCGAATGAGAAGTCCTGAGCCAAAAGGATTGCAGCGAGTCAATCCAGTCCAAAAAACAAGGAACTGTTTTCCTTTAAAATGATGACGTCATCTTGCTGGTGATGGAGGCTCGAATAGGTTAGAGAGCCCCTCTCTAAAAAAAAAAGGATTCAGCGAGGTAATCCGATCTCAAGTTCTTGTTTTTCTTTTGGAAATGACGTCATTTTGCTGAGGGCGGAAATCTAAATGCGGCGAGGTTTCCACTATCAGCAAGAAAGAAGAATGGATGAATGAATGAATGAACGGTGAAAGACTGGAAATAAAAACAAACGGACTGACTGGTAGAAGATGACAAGACTTGCTACGACTCAAGGTTAGCCTCCACCTGATAGAGAAGAGGGTGGATGAATTTATGTGTGTTTCTTTTTTACAGGAGTAGTAAGGATGACAAAATTTCAAGATGAGTGAACTTTTTAAATGCTATTTTTGTGTCGTGTGTTGCTACAGAGGTAACTGCCGCAGCGTTACACATTTCTAATTCGTCTTTTACCAGCGTTACAGTTTCTTAATGTTTTCCTCTGCACAGGAATCTTTTTATAGCACCTCTGGAATGTGGATGCCTGATTGCGGTCAGTGTGCTGCCTAATTGTTTTGCTTTGTTTTTGGTATAAGAATGGGACCCGTGCCAGATAAAACTAGACAAGAATGACATGAAACAAAGAAGTAATAATTAAACAAGTAATTAATAACAAATAACCAATTTGGGCGACAGTTTGACCTAGAGCTCACTAACTGGCCATTAGGGGGCTCTGAGTGATAAACAAGTGGAGTAACATTGCCCAAGTGTGACTAAGACAAATTCTGGCAATAATAGTGATTTAATGATCGGAGAAATCCTGAACATGATACTTGTCTGTTGTGCTGAATCTTTTATTACTCTTATGATTTACAGCTGGTTGTAAATAAGCTGCGTGATTTAACGGATTTGCTTTTTAGGTAAATTGGGAGTGAAAGGAGCTTAACATGTAACTGCTGACTAATGTTTTTAGAGAGGATGTGTAATGTTCTTGTGCAGTTTGCAGTAGGGAGATTGCAAATACCACTAGAACCATTAATTGAGACTAATTAAAACTAACCTGAAACTGAGGAGGTTTTAGATAAGGAAGAATTAAATCGGATATGAAGTGCATCTGGTCTTTGATTGCAGGTGTGACCATGAGGATTTTTGGTACATATTGCAGGTTGTTGCTCATTATAGAATTGTGCTCAGGTTCAGAAGGTAAAAGCTATATAAGGGGTCGATGATTTCATTTGTGTCCTAATGATTTAGGTATGCCAAAATTAAAGGTTTTTTGACAATTTAGAGAACCAGTGAGGAGCATAACTAGATGATCACAAACTCGAGTACTACATTTAAATGGAAGTTGGAATTAAGAATGCCCAATTTGTTTGAGGTTTGTTTACTTTTATACACACACTGCAAATGTGCTTATAAGGAGCTGGCACTTAGTCTATGAAGGTCAGTAGATAATAACATCAGCGTATTAGGGGTAGGAAGAGAGGTGTGTCGGCTTTCTGTCTCTTGCAGAGGAGGGAACAGACACCAGACGAGGTCACAGATAGGTGAGGATCCTTCGCAGCAGAGATAGACACAGTGACGGCCGAGACACCACCTGGGTCCAAGGCTCATGGCGTTTGGGCTCCGGGTAGTCCCCTCAAAAGGATGGGTCCCATTAACACAGCAATAACCATGAAGGGGTGGCGGAAATCCAGGAACACCAGACCAACGAGGGTGAATGAGCAGAGGGGAGCTCAGGGAAAGGCGTATTCCAAGTCACAACACGGGTGGTAAACAGAGGCAGAATAATCCTCTGCAACGTGGCTGGCTCGCTCAGTAGTCTACCTGGCGAGTCGAAGAAAGAAGAATCCGAGGGCGTTTCTTCACTCCAAGAGGAGGTGGCAAGGAGGCCTGAAGCGTGACAGGCTGAAACTCGAGTCTGAAGCTAAAAGATCAGCTGGGTTGTGGGACAATAGGAAAACAACGGAGGTGTTGGGGTTGATAAGTGTCATAACGTGGTTGTTTGTTTGGAGACAAATCCTGGTGTGAGTTGGGCTGGCAAGCCAGCCCAAAGAGGAGGAGATGTCGAGGAAAACCTGTTATTTTACTGTTACTCGGTTATCATTCACAGGCACTGTCATTATTTCATCATTACTTCATTAGTCTGTATTACTTATCTTCAGTTTATTATGTATCATTTATTGTTTATTTCAGAACACGTAGGATAAAACCCATTCTAGATGTTCCAGTTGGGCCTCCTGCAGTCACTTGCAGGCTTACACAAACATGCACATACAGAGTTATGTAAAACACGCACGTTCACATACACACTTAATAAGAACAGAAAGGTCGTCTTAGCACAGTCTCTCTGAGAGCTACAATATCACAAAACTACACACTCCCCACACCCATTCCATTGTAATGCTGTTAGAGCTGAGGCCGACTAAAGACAACCCCATATTTGGTTTTGGACAACGATTGAATACACTTACACAGAGTACACACATTTAAGTCCACACTACACGCACCTACATAGTCATGTAGGACACGCACACACTCATGGAGAACTGTGAGGTCGGTTCGGGACATGCTCTCTGTTTGACACACACACAATAGATACGAATAGAGATACACACCACACACACACGGTTTTCTCCAAGTGCTGGACTGAGTGGAAACATCTGGAGGCCATATAAGGGGAAACTTCCTGAGTTCTGGGAACTGACTGATACTTATCATGTGACTTGACGCCATCATTGCAATAAAACCCTTGTGAAGAGACGGTTCGGGGGAGATCAGCGCTTAGAGGCTTGTGCTGCTCATCTTCCCCATATGTACATATGTATAATAAAATCACCTATTCTGACATCTACTGAGACCATGCAGTCGTTTGTCTTCTCCTCAAATTCGAACCATGACAAAAAACATTCGCGTTAACGGAAATAAAATCAAAACAAAAAAGGAAAACTGACTAAAACTGTAATGAAGGTTCACAAAACTAACTAAAATTGACTGGATTTATAGCAAAATGTGTTTAGTTTCATTGATGTGTGCGTGCCCTGCAATAATAAAGTCAAGGCAGTACGTTAGTCGAGTCGTCTGTGTTGCTGCTCCGTCCACGCGCAGAATCATGCCAGGAAAAGTCGGGAGAAAGCGCCAGAGTCCAATTTAGGATTACTTTGAATATGACTGTCTTTTAGATATAGCAAGAGTCTTGTAGTGGAAAGAGACACAATGTCCTCCTGAGACCCAGGGAAGGGGGAGAAAGGAAAAAAAAAAGGAAAAGTATTTTCATTTTTTCTTTTTCTTTTTCTTTTTTCTTTAAGATAAATCAAGTGTTGGGACGGTAAAAAAAAAACATTACAAAAACAAAATTGTTTTTAACTAACTTTATTTAAATTTTACAACATGTGCACTACAGTGCACAAGGGGAGTTCATTGATCACAAATGTGAAACTAACAAAATTCAAGAGCTATTTATGAAAATTTAATGTTCCACTGAAATTTTTGTAAGCAGGATATTAAAACTTATTTATATAACAATATCATAAAAATGTAGATCAGGGATCAACTTAGAATACACTGACATTTCACTAGCTGTAAGCCATTGGTTCAGGAACAAGTGATTGCACTGGGCTTTCTATTTCACAAAAGTCCATTCATTTATGATATCTGAGGAAGTACTGTGATTTTTATTGGGAGACACAAAGGAACATTTGGCACTTCCCACATCTCACATATGTTTTACTGTTGCACCCAACCATTCTACAACTGAAATGCCTTGGACTGTTAACCATTTCAGGCAAGTGGAGTGAACCATATTTTGCTACATTCTCATCTGGTTGGGGCCTCCTTTTCTTGATTTTTGGAGAGAACTCTTCATTACTGGTATTATTCAGGTCTTGTTCACATGTTTGTCCCAGGTTTCTCAGCCAAGAGGAGCTTGAACTCCAGATACTGTGAGTTCTTTTCGCACATTGAGATCATTGATAACTTTCAGCAACGACGTGATCTTGTAGAAACAATCAGGTGTCATGGATTCAGCGATAATTGTGACTCTTATTTTTTACATTACTGGAAAACATTTCTGCATTTTACCCATATTTTATTTTTAACTCAAAATCAAAATTCCAGATTCTCCTACATGTTGGTTTTGGACCAGATAGGACGACAGATTTCAGGTGGCCCTGTGTTTTTCTCTATTACATCTGCCACTGCATCTCGATAATCTTTGTGTGGCTCCTCCTGGGTTCTCACCCTCTCGTATCTGGCTCACATGACTCTCATCTTCTGAAGAATCTATGTTTGAATCTCGCTCAATTATTCTGTTGAGAATTCTCTCCGCCTTTGTTAAAGAGTTGTCTACTAGGAAAAAGTGAAATAAATATAAGTACAAAGTCACGACGTGCACTAGAGTACACATTAATAAATTAGTCATTTCCTCTGTGAAACTAAATAAGCCTAATTCTTAAGAACCCCTCAAATTATTTACTAGATGTTTATTTTTGAAAATTAATCAAAATCTGAGTTTAACAAAAGATTTTAAATGTAAATATCAAGCTTACCTTTCTTTCTTCCATAAAATGTGCTTGTGGGCATGCCAGCCATTTTGAAAAAGGAGGGAAAAAAAATTAGCAAGGCCTCCCTCACACATGTGATATAATTTTAAAGGTACTGTTGTCATCTCTAAGAAACATCAGGACTTAGATGAGTGGTAAGTAGAGTATGAGAGCTACAAGCAAAAACTAAATGTGTACTACAGTGCACAAAAATGAAGTACTGGGTCATCAGGGGGTTATGAGGGACATTTGTAAAGCTAAAAATCCCACAAACCTTGAAGTGCACTTGAAAAGCTCACACAAGAAGGTTAACCTAGCTTACCTTGAAGAGCTCATCAGGGGGAGCACACTCCCCCTCCTTGAAGAGCTCCCCCACTCAACCCGCATCCCCAGAAAACAGCTAACCCCAGATAAGGCAGTGTGATGCATCCTGAGACAACAGGACTGGGACATCTAAATAACTGTGTGAGTCAATTGCCTTGAAAAAGTTTATCAATTCACTTGAACCAAACTTAGGAGCACCCGGTGCTGCAAGAGTTAATAGTCTCAATACCCAAGGATAAGCAGAAGAGCATGATTGATATGATGGAACTGGGATTTGGTTACACTTAATTTTTGCTAAACACTACTAAAACTATAACTGAAACTAATCAAAATTAAACTGAAATTAAGGATTTTCAGAAAATAAAAACTAGACTAAACTAGCAAAGAATTGGTAAAAACTAATTACAACTGGTATAAAATTGAAAATCTGGAGTCGAAACTAAATAAAAATAAAAACTAATGAAAATGGCAAAACGATTAAAACCCTGGTGCAGAGATTGGCAAATCTGACCAGGAAACGTTATAAAATGGATTGTCGGAACAGTCAGCGTTAAAGTCACCTTTGACAGTTCAGACTAAGATGGCGTTGAACATCTTCAGGGCAGAAAAGGGTTGGTTTGACCAAGGTGTGGTTTGGCTTGTTGTATGTATATTTTGAGATAATATGGCTCTGGATGGACCAGTTACCAGGGCATGGAAGGAGGACAGACTCATTGAATGAAGAGAAGGAATTTCCTGGGATTGGAGATCCTCTGGGTGAGTGGTTGACTGAAAGCATGCATAAAATAAAAGCTATCTGTTGTTATTGATTGGTAATAGATTGATAATTGGCCACATTTACAGCTGTATTGACTTGTTGTGGACGTAGTCGACTTCATGTTTAAGCACTCTAATTAACACGTTGAAAATAGTGACATTAAAGGAAGAGTATGCAGCGCCTCCCTGTCAGACGCCAGTGACGGTGGAGCTCAGTGATGAATCAGGTGAGCTGGATTCATGGCTGATTCAAAACTAAGATTCCCCTGCTGTGGTCAGTAAGGGGAAAACAGGGGGAAATAAAATTTAAAAGAGGCATTTATAAACGTTTATGTGTCAAGTTAAACGGGATAAAAGGGGGTGTTTTCACTGTTATTTTGGCATCAGCATTATTATTGCATCAGAATCATATAACAAGCATTGCATTAAACATTTATTGAAGCTTTTGACATTGTACTAACATTTGTGTTCCAGCGATTGTTATAACCGCAGGTTAATTTTCTATTCTTAATCGTATATTCACAGGTGTCAGGATAATCATATGATCTTCTATTGCAGGTGTAACCATGATCATTTTCAGACATATTGCAGTTTGTTGCTCATTATAGAGTTGTGCTCAAGTTAATAAGGGTTAAAAGCTACAGTCAACGCGATGTTTGGCTGATCTATGGTGTGGAGTGACTTCGAGCATAGAAGGCTGCACGCGCTTACATAACATTGATATCATGTTATTCTTTGTGATCTTTTATTCAATTATATCTTTAAGTTAAGTTTTAAGTAGTGGTAGTTAATTAAACGAGATTCATTTAAGATTATATACTTGAGTCAGAGCATTACACGCAGATCAACTTAACAACCTGGGAGACCTTGTAGCTGCAATATTGTGTCTCCATAAGGGACAGTAGGCGGATGCAAACACATGATTTTTGGGGGGCAAATGTTAGGATTAAAAATGGCTAATTTGTTTTTGATGTCTTTTCTTAATATGAGTGGTTTTAGTAATTTTCAGACACACCTTGCAAATGTGCTTATAATGAGTTGGCACTCGGCCTTTTGAAGGTCATAAGCTTCGTTCGGCGTGATGGTCCGGACTGCTAAAGTGTAGGAAATGCCTTGAGTGCAGAGGGCTAAATGCAAACACGCTTACACACACATAGGATATGATTAGAATAAGTCCCTGAATTATTCTTAAAAATTCTGAATCACTAGAAGGTCAGTAGATAACAACATTAGATTATTAGGGGTAGGAAGAGAGGTGTTTTGGTTTTCTGTCTCATACAGAGAAAGGAACAGACACCAGATGAGGTCACAGAGATACAGGGATCCCTCGCAGCAGAGACAGACACGGTGACTGCCGAGACACCAACTGGGTCCAAGTGTCATGGCGTTTGGGCTCCAGCTAGTCACCTCAAAAGGATGGATCCCATAAACACAGCAATAACCATGAAGGGGTTGGCAGAGATCCAGGAACACCAGACCAACGAGGTTCGAGAGGCTCTTGGTCAAAAGGGGGACACGTTCCTGTTCCTTTTTCTGGGGGTAACAGGACCCGAGATAACACAGATCGACGTTTGAAATCGGTGGGAACTGATCGGGGATAGAATAAGGTCCCTACGGGCCTACACGAGGTGCATACGGACGGATAGCATGACGCCTCATACCCTCTCCTAGGTAGAGGTAGAAATCGTTGGATTAGTAAGTTGGGGGACACCAACCTGCGCCGAAGAGACGAACTAGCCGAGATAGCAATGGGGGTGCCAGCAATAAATAAAGGCTAAAACGGTCGGATTCGGGACTCAGATAGCTTCCCTAGCTCCTATCCGTGGTAGTGCAGTGGCATGTGGGATGGCGCTGTCTTTTAAGTGTCGCATCTACAATCAACGTGTTGTGTCAGCAGACTCGTGAGGAATTAGCCAGTGGTGCAATCCGCTGTTGTCAAACCAGCAGAAAACAACGCCACGACAAGTATTTGCGACTTATCACAGCGGATACTTGAAAGCTGAACCTAAATACGCGTAAGGTGTATATAGATTGGTGCGTTCGCATCATTCACGTGGCCACATCAACGTGAGTAGACTCCAACCTTCAGACTGCGAAACAAAAGCAAAAACAAACGTAAACAATAAAATACTCATATAGTAACAAATACTGGGGCCCATTGCAAACATGTCCAAGCATAAAACCATCTTTCTCTCTCTTAGAGAAGGAAAACAATCCAAACCTCACTGATAGAATCAACCTAGTGTCAAACAAAACCCAACAATCAACCACAACTTCACCAGAAAGTTTTTCTCCCTCCCGGGACAATATTGTGTAGGCATGCAGGTACCATAACTCCTTTTTGCACTGACAAAAACATGTTGGATTGACTTAACTCAATAGTGGACACTGGTTGCACACAAATGCTTTGCTTTTGGCAGAAACTTAAACAACTGAGTCAAATCAACACAACCTTTTCATATTCTCTCCGAAATAAAACTCACACCGTTAATTCATCATTTTCACTCTGTACCACTGCTCCTTATCAGGCTGTGTGAAGCACAGTAAACAATTCAGTGGAGGCCTTAAGCCATAAACAGACATCACGCACAGACATTGTTTTCACAACCCAACTGCTTTAGACCTCGTCCCCTAAATCTACACAAATGCCCTCTGTGTGGCATGAAATGCATTTAACCAATAAACAATCAATGGCTTCTTGTTGTTGTAACCGACTCCGTATTTGGATGTTTGTGTGCAGCATTTGTTAGTAAAGCATTCTTCATTGCATCAGCGTGTGTGTATCACTCTTCATTGCACAAGCTTGGGCATGTGTGTGTGCGTGTGGATCACTTCTCAGTGAATTGAATCAGCATTTCGATTTTTTGCACGTGTGTGTGTCATTTCTCACTCAATCAACGAGTGCATATGTGCATATGTGTGTTTCACTTCATTCTGAGTCAATGCATGTGGATGTGTGTGTTTGTGTGGGTGTTTGTGTTCATCACTTTCCTGTTCTGGTGTTCTGGGTAAACCACGGCCTGAAGCGTGCCCTGGGGTCCTGCCCTCCTCCTTTTCAGTCCGTTTGCATCCATTGGTGCTGCTGCTCAAAGTTCTGTCCATCCTGGTTCTGACCCCAATTGAGGCAGTGCTTTTCTCCAGTGTCCTGCATCTTCTCCTTGTTCCGCTCCTCCTTAACTTGACCTTTTTGCTTCTGTAGCTCCTTCAGGGCTTGCTCCTGCTGTTGGAGCTTTTTCGTCAGGTTTGGCGACCTCCTGCTCCAGCAAGGTCCGGCCTGATTTCAAGTCCTGTATCTGGGACTCCAAGCCTGACTGATGGGTTCGATTATCAGCCAGCTCCTCCTGAGCCATGCTCAGTCTCTGCTCTGATGCCTTGAGCTCTTACTGAGGGCAGAAACCTCAGTCTTTTCCATACACGTCAGATTGAAGTCCATTGATGTTTCCCTTGCTTTGCTCCACGGCCTTCTGCAGCTCTGCTGTTCGGCTCTTCTCCGAGGTCAGCTCCTGGCCGAGCCCCGACACCTGTGCCTTCAGCTTATTTTCTTCTGGTGCCTTTGTTCATTCTGAGGTGCCTCCTGACCTCAGTTACTCCTCCTGTCTCTGGCACGCCCTTTTTGCTGCCCGATCATCCGTGTTGGTCCGTCACTGTCCTGCACAGTTTTAATGCAGAGTTGTTAAGGTCAGCATTGTCTTGCTTGGCCTCACTTTTCATCTGGGCTTAATGGGCGTCTCGTTACAGCTCTGTCAGCTGAAGCTGTCTGGAAATCTCCCCCGTTATGAAACGGGCCTTGGATTTAACGCTCTCCGTCTCCGCTGCATGAGATCGTTTTCCTGCAGCAGTGTTGACATTTTCAGGTTGTTGTTGTGGGTCCAGCTGCTGTAGCATTTGGTCAGGGTCACATCAAAGATGGTAGAGGAGAAAGCAAAGATGGTAAAGGGGAGAGCAGGAGTCCAGGTCAGCCTCGGCTTTCCGGGCCGACAAAGCAGCCTGTAATCAAGCATAAAGAGAAAAAAACAAAACAAACACAAAACAAAAACAGACAAACAGGAACGTGATGTTGTGTTGGATGTGTTATTCTCCCCCTTTTTTTGTTTTTTCTCACCATATAATCCACTCATGACCCGCCAAGTTGACAGGACAACACAGGTACATGTTAAAATTCTTAAGATCATGTTTAAAAGCCCAAAAATGGAATTTTCTTTCATTCAGTAATCACTTGTATTAATCAATCAGCAGAAAACATGTCACAATTTGAATCTTTTTACCACTAAACTGGTTGGTCAGACCAGTGTCTTTTTTTTTTTGAAGTTAAGTTGTTGTCCTGCAACCCAGAGAGTTTGTTAGTAATGGATAAACTTTATCATTTAACAACAGGTGTATGTTAAGTTTCGCTGCTCTAACCTTGTTGGAAAATCTTCACGTGTTCATGAATGTAAGCTGTTTCTTCATTGCGTGTATGTGCGTTTTGTAGGTGGGTTAATTTAACTTTTTTCTCAAACGAGGCATTTCTCTAACACGTGCCTCTCTCACATTACCAGCCCACAACCCCCCCACCCTCACCCTCACCTTCACTACAGAGTCCTCTCCCCACTCTCCTGCCTCCCTCGCTTCCCCCCCTTCCTGACACCATGACACCCCCCTCCTCCAATCCCTCTCTCAGCAGCAAGACATCTCCCCCCCTCCCCTCCTCCCAAACATCTCCCAGTGTCACAGTGGATCAGGTCAGGAGGCAACTGAGGAAGCTTCGCCCCAGAAAGGCAGCAGGCCCAGACAAGGTGTGTCCTAGGATGCTTAAGGCGTGTGCTGCTGAACTTGGGGAGCCGCTACAACGAGTCTTCAACCTCAGTCTGCGACTGGGGAGAGTGCCCGCCCTATGGAAGACATCCTGCATCGTCCCGGTCCCTAAAAGGAACCGGCCCAATGAGCTGAATGACTTCCGACCGGTGGCACTGACGTCACATCTTATGAAGACTCTAGAGCGGCTCTTCCTCAACTTCCTCCGACCACAGGTACAACATGCCCAGGACCCACTACAGTTTGCATACAAGGCGGGTGTCGGAGTGGAGGATGCCATCCTGTACCTCCTACACAGAGCCCACTCACACCTGGATGGGGGAAAAGGCACGGTCAGGATACTGTTTCTTGACTTTTCCAGTGCCTTTAATACCATCCGGCCCTGTATGCTTCAGGAAAAACTGAACAGGATGGAGGTGGACCCCTGCCTGGTGGCTTGGATCTCCGACTACCTCACCGACAGACCACAGTACGTCAGGCTGAAGGACATCACGTCTGACACTGTGGTCAGCAGCACAGGAGCACCACAGGGAACTGTGCTGTCCCCTCTTCTCTTCACCCTGTACACCTCTGACTTCTGCTACAACTCTGAATTATGCCATATTCAGAAGTTTGCAGATGACACGGCCATCATGGGGTGTATCTGGGATGATCAGGAAGAGGAGTACAGAAGTCTGGTGAGGAACTTTGTCGCATGGAGTCACACAAACCACCTGCAACTCAACACCTCAAAGACTAAGGAACTGGTTGTGGACTTCGGGAGGTCCAGAGAAGGTCCACTGCCGGTTCAGATAGAGGGGGAGGAGGTGGAGGTGGTCAACAAGTACAAGTACCTCGGGCTGTGGGTGGACAATAAACTGGACTGGTCATGCAACACAGAGCACCTGTATAAAAAAGCCCAAAGCCGACTGCACTTCCTCAGGAGGCTGAGGTCTTTTAACATCTGCAGGAAGCTCCTGAGGATGTTTTACCAGTCGGTGGTTGCTGGAGTACTTTTCTATGCTGTGGTGTGCTGGGGGAGCAGCACAGCAAAGAGGGACTCATCCAGGCTGGAGAAACTGATCAGGAAGGCTAGCTCTGTGGTCGGCATGAAGCTGGACACTCTGGTGACAGTGGCAGAGAAAAGGACATTAAAGAAACTGCTGGACATTATGGACAATGCTGGGCATCCTCTGCACACGGCCATAAACAATCAGAAGAGTCTGTTCAGTGACAGGTTGCTTCTCCCCAAGACAAGAACTAACAGACTTAAAAACTCCTTTGTCCCACACGCCATCAAACTGTTTAACTCCTCTCTGGAAGGGAGAGGGAGGGGAAACAGGAGGACAAAGGAGGGGGGAACAACTAAGCTGTAGTGCCTCTTCACCTCACTGTACAATACCTTGTGCAATACTTTTTGTAAATAGTCAACAGTGCAATAGACTCAATACTTGAAATGTGCAATTCACTTGTATTTTTATTTTTTATTCCTATTTATTCTATTTATCCCCTTTGTATATTTTATTTATATTTGTCTCTGTATTTATATATGTGTGTGTGTGTGTGTGTGTGTATATATATATATACATAACAATTCTGTAACTGTAACTTCGGTCGTTGCTGTGCTTTTTTTGGAAATCGAATTTCCCAGAGGAACCCACCCGAGGGATTAATAAAGTTCTATCTTATCTTATCTTATCTTATCTTACTCTGCTTGTGTGTTTTGTGTTTCACCTTTTTGATGTGATGCTCCGGACGCCTTCCCAACCTCCACAAGTCTGTTGGCCCCAATTTTATGTGTTAAAAACTTCTCTTAATTTCTCCTCTAATTCTCTGCTAGCTGCTGTCTTTTCCACAGCTGCTGATTCTTGCTGAGTGTGGTTTCCATTACTATAATTTTGCTTCGGCCACTGTGCTTGTGGGGGCAGTTGGTCCAGGCCCGTAGCCACCTGTATCAACACACTAAGAGATTTATTTAATATCATTTTCATCACAATCTTACTCTGCTGACTGAAGTGCCGGTCTAAATCATGCACGATTTGCCTCTTCTATATCAAAACCCAGCCGAACATCAAACATTCAGCGTAGTCATTCAAAACCTTATTTGTAATATTATAATCAGCAAAATCAGCATTTTAATTACAGGCATGTATCATTGTTTGCAAATCATAATTATAAAACTCAATAACACGCTAAACAGCAAGCAAAAGTCCTTTGTGCGCTTCACAGCAGCCACCTCATTTGCATGTTCACACACCGTCTAAAAATAGCTCGCAGCGCTGCAGTGCGCTGTCGCCACACACAGTCTAAAAGCCAATTCACCCAAAGCTCTATTATTTTATATTACAAAGACGTCTTATATTTACAAACACTGACAGGCCTGGCAGGTTTAGCGCCTAACAAATTTCGACAAATTTAAGTTAACGGGTCTCACCGAAGAAAGTCTAACTTTTTTGTAATCAATTAACCAGAATCAGACTCTAACTGTATCTGGCCTCATTTCTAAAGTGCACCCAACCAATTCCCTACCAAACTACTTGAGCCTTTAACTCAATTCCTTGGGACTCTAACCCAGCATTTCTTTTTCAACTTCATTAAATACTCTTAACCAACTTTAACTGCATTAGACACACGCGGATCCTCATCAAAATCAAAACAGACCCTCTACCAGTAATTTCAGTGAGTAGACTTTTAATTTAATCATGTCCAATTTGGCACAGTTTGAAAATAATTCAACAGGTAGTGCCTTACCTTTGGATAAGCCGGCTTATGTCCACTCAAATCAGACCACTGGCTTGTGCCTGTCCGTTCGACAACCTCGGACCGTCCAAACCTCTAACTTCCACCCCAATACCACAGGACGAGCCCCCAAGCTGTTACGAGTTCAAAATTGGGGATGGAGACAAGAGGAAAAACCACAATAACAACACTGGTCCGGCCGGGTTGAGTCAAACAATGATTTTAATGGTCACACACGTGGGAGATGGACACTGTATGCAGACAGCATCAGATCTCAAAATGGTGGAGCATTGATCAAACTCTTATAGCTTCTAGTGGCCCCCACCTTATCATAAAAGCCTAAACATTCACATGCTTTTCTCTCACACGGCGCCTAAGCTACGACCTTGGCTCCCCGTTTATCTGCTCCTGCTGAGATGGAGCAGGAAACTCCAGCATGCTCCGTTCTCTTCTAATCAGACAAATAAGGCGATGACTTTCTGCGAACAGTATTTCTTATAACATCATAAAACAATATCATTCATCCATAATAAATCAGCAGTCTAATGTAATGCAAATCAGTTTAACAAATGCAATAGTTATCAGCTTCTTCTAATTCAGGAGAATAATGCAAACTAAAACTACATAATAATTCACAACCTTTAATTAGGGGTCTAACATGGCATAAAATAATATTATAATCTAACACTGCTCAATCCACTTTAACTTTAGAAATATCAGATATATGATAGAGAGATAATTGTTACACTACAAATGTTAAATTCTGTAAGAGCTGACAATATGTTTCCAAAGAATTGTCTTCTCACTCTGATCTTACCCCAACTAAATAAAATTGTTGTACTGTATTTTTGATCTTCTTTTTTATTCCAATTTGGAAAAATTTTCTGAAGGTGACGAAAATATTTCACTGGATTCAGACTTTGGGAGACCCCCACTCTTCCTCCTCTGCCTTACAGCCCAAAGTACAGAACGATTTCAGAGAGTAGAAAAGAAATAGTAAACTATTCTGTACTGTACTTTGAATATTCTCATATTTGAGCTCAGATTACAGGAAAACTGTAAGAGGAGATATTTCACTGGATTCTGACTCGGGTGACCCCCACTCTTCACCCTGTGATCCACACCCAAAATTACTGTACTGTTTTCTGATAAAAATTATAACCTAATCCATTACTTAACAAAATGAGTTCATTCAAGTATTTGCTTAACAACAAGAAATATATTTCCACACAAAATTTTAATTTTCAAAACATCATTATTATGAAAATATTTTCACCCACCACCTCAAGTAGCAACTTTAGTTTTAGACATTATTTATACAGCGCTTAATCACAACAATAGTCACCTCAAGGCACTTTACATAATAAGTTAAACCTTACAATAATACATACAGAGAAACACCCAACAATCATATGACCCCCTATGAGCAAGCACTTTGGCGACAGTGGGAAGGAAAAACTCCCTTTTAACAGGAAGAAACCTCCAGCAGAACCAGGCTCAGGGAGGGGTGGGGCCATCTGCTGCGACCGGTTGGGGTGAGAAATTACATTTGTCACAATGTGGGGCGACCGTGGCTCAGGGGGTTGGGACGCGTATCTGTAACCGGATGGTCGCTGGTTCGATCCCCGGCCTCTCTGTCCTGGTCGTTGTGTCCTTGGGCAAGACACTTTACCCTACCGTCTACTGGTGTTGGCCAGAGGGGCCGATGGCGCGATATGGCAGCCTCGCTTCTGTCAGTCTGCACAAGGGCAGCTGTGGCTACAACCGCAGCTTGCCTCCACCAGTGTGTGAATGCGAGAGTGAATGAATAGTGGCATTGTAAAGCGCTTTGGGTGCCTTGAAAAGCGCTATATAAATCCAATCCATTATTATTATTCTCAGATTACTATTATACAGTTTTGATATATTGTTATTCATTATCTGTCATCACACAAATCAACCCAAAAAATCAAAAAGGAAATACTTAAGATACGTGCTCAAAGTAAGAATGTTATACATAATGTGTTTTACACATGTGTTCCTCAAAACACCAATAATAACTATAAGCAGATTATTCTAGTAGCTTTCATTGCATGTGGAATTAGGTTACACAAAGCACACACTTCCACTCTGTCTTCTGAGCACTGCTGAGCTGTTCATTTGTCACGTCCAGGCATTCAGAATGGAACCAGCAGTTGCAGTTATCACACTGAAGCTGTAAACAAATAACATATGAGCTTTCATAAACACATGAAGTAAATAATTCTATGATTTAATAACAACACAGAGTCAAATACTTTGTTGTAGATAACATAAAACTACTTTTTAAAAACACTATACCCAGTCAGTGATGGAGGGTCCTGGATTGGGTGGTTTCACTGTTGCACACATGGCACAGTTGGTGTCACTGTCAAATACTAAAACATCTGTTGTGATGCTCTGGATGTTTCTAAACCCACAAATTCAGCCTCAGTTTTCAACCCAATTTTCCTATGCTGTCACTTTAACACGTCCAGCCTTCACCTCTCACCGGTCCTCGTCCCCTCTTCTCTCAACTTCCTGTGTGGCCTCCCAAATCAAACACAGGCCCAAATCAGCTGTTTCTTCTTCTCTGTTCATTCTCTCTTCCTCTTTTCAGTCTTTTCTTGGCGCTTAACTCCCAGCATGGCAAATATGAGACTCAGACAGTCCCATCCAGTGGTTTCACACAGTCATGTCACTGGTACACTTTCCAGCTTGTAATTCAGAGCGCATGTTTCCATCAACATACATGCTGCTGGACCCTTCAGTGTTTTAGGTCTTTTTAGGTCTTTTTGCCTGCTGTTAATTCTTCAAGTCCACGGTGTTGTTCTGTCTGTCTTCTCTCTTCATCAGGAGATTAACTGTCCTTTAAGCTTCTTCTCAGGATGAGGACAGGATGAGAGGTGAAGCTGTGAAATTTTAAACCAAAGCCTGTTTTCATCCCAATTCTGTTAATCTATCATTTTTCCGCTGTATTCTTCCAGGAGGTTGAGCAAGTCCATGGGCACCTGTATTAACACACTAAGACATTTCTTTAATATCATTTTCATTATTATTTCTCAGCACTTTCATTCTCTAATTCCTCTGTTTTCATTTTGAAACGTCTCTCACAAGCTCACAAGCTATATTCAGACTTCCTGCTTCACTTCCTGCCAGACACCCCCACACACACTCTTCACTTTACTGGATTTTCATCCGTTTCTACAGCCTAATCGAGCTCTTATTTTCTGTTCACACTCTATATACCCTCTGTAACTCTACAAATTTTAATATAAAAAGAATGCACCCTCAGCACACACACACACACATATACTAAGCTCTTTCCATTTGCAAACATTAACCAAACGACATCCTTCACATCAAAATCCTGAGCGTGGTTAGCAGAATTCTTGCACACTTGTACAATACACAATAATCAGACAATCCAAGTACACACAGACACAAACACCATGATCCCTACTGGGGTTTTCTGGCGCCCAATGCCTGGGTCCAACCCTTTTGCCCCCTTCTACTGATACCAGACCTTTCTTACATAATTTCGACAAATTTAAAAGCCTCTAAGCCCAGGTCCAACCTTGCTGGTCAAGCAACCCGCTTCGGGAACGCCGTCACTGATAATGGTCAAATTTCTAGGCCCTATATTAATTTAAAAGTGCTCCCCGCAGCTTGACCAGAAACTCCACTTAACCAGCGTCTCAGTATTTAACTGGTGCCTGAAGCTTTACTTAAAGCTTTACCTGTCACCCGCATTGAAATGCTCACGCCTGAGCCAAGCTCTTCGCTCAAACAGCGCAGGAAAGAAGTGATCCTCGACCACTTGGTTATTAACGGGAGTTCGAATCCCTGTCGGAACCACCCGGGCTAACTGGACGTCGCCAGGCCTGACCGCGTGTCCACGATCAGGAGTCGTTGCCACACGCTGAACACTGCGCTCCTAGGAGTCCAACCTGTTAGATTATAATATTATTTTATGCCATGTTATACCCCTAACTAAAGATTGTGAATTATTATGTAGTTTTAGTTTGCATTATTCTCCTGAATTAGAAGAAGCTGATAACTATTGCATTCGTTAAGCTGATTTGCATTACATTAGACTGCTGATTTATTGTGGATGAATGATATTGTTTTATGATGTTATAAGAAATACTGTTTGCAGAAAGTCATCGCCTTATTTGTCTGATTAGAAGAGAACGGAACATGCTGGAATTTTCTGCCCCAACTCAGCAGGAGCAGATAAACGGGGAGCCAAGGTCGTAGCTTAGTGTGAGAGAAAAGCATGTGAATGTTTAGGCTTTTATGATAAGGTGGGAGAACCAGAGGCTATAAGAGTTTGAGCAATGCTCCACCATTTTGAGATCTGAGGCTGTTTGCATACGGTGTCCATCTCCCACGCGTGTGTTCATTAAAATCATCGTTTGACTTAACCCGGCCGGACCAGTGTTGTTATTGTGGTTTTTTCTCTTGTCTCCATCCCCAATATTTTGAACCATAACAAACACCAGTCCTAGATCAATTTAAATACATTTAGAAGCACCACTGTGGACTGTAATCACCAGTTTTTTTTACCTGATGCTCGGGTACAACCCTATAATCAATTTGGGAATTAAATCCCTTAACCGAATGTCCTAATCTAATCTCTTTTCTTGGCTGATGTAACACAATTGACACGCCCCTAACACATCAACTTTAAGCACACGTCACATCAACTTTAAAATTCACCCCAGCATTAACAACAATAAGCTTTCATCAAATATTCCCCAGACTTTACTTTTTATTTATCACAAATTACCCACCATGAGTATATCACTAAAGAGTGGAATGTTTTTATGACCACTAATAAAATGGAAGATGTAAGCCCATCTTTATTGTGGGAAACTGCTAAAGCCTATCTTAGGGGTAGTATTATCTCATACACTATAGCGCAGAAAAAGGCGTCAATGAAAGAACAACTCGATTTAGAGCATATAATACAAAAACTAGAAGTGCAGTTTAAAATCTCCAGGTCCAAAACTATACTTAAGAAGTTAGAAGCAGCCCGCTCAGCTTTAAATCAATTACTGACTAAAAGAGAAAAAGCAGCAATTTTCTTTGCTAAGCATAAATTATATGAATCTGGGAACAAACCTGGCCGACTCAAGCATTATAAAACAACGGATATTAATCTAATTATGAAGCAGTTTTATATACACTTATACTCATCAGAGTGTAGTTATACAGATGGGAAGATGCGGGAATTTCTAGAGAAGGTGCCTGCTGTGTCGTTATCAGAAAGTCACAGGAAAGAGTTAAATAACCCTGTGACAGAGGAGGAACTGCGACTTGCTATTAACTCCCTTAAAGGAGGAAAAGCACCAGGGCCTGATGGTTTCTGCCCAGAGTTTTATAAAAAACTAAGCCACCTTCTTGCAGGACCATTGACTGATATGTTTTTAGACTCTTTTAAGAATGAACAATTGCCCCCAACACTCAGACAGGCTAATATTTTGTTAATTCTAAAGAAAAATAAATCTCCAGATAGGTGTGAATCATACAGACCGATCAGCCTCATCAATGTCGATGCTAAATTACTCTCCAAACTATTAGTAAGGAGGCTTGAGGGCATTCTCCCACTGCTTATAAACCCTGATCAAACAGGCTTTATCCAAAATCGTTTCTCATCTACAAATATTAGACGACTATTAAATATTATACAATACTCGAATCAGACAAATTATAAAGACTATGTTATATCTTTAGATGCCGAAAAGGCATTTGACAGAATCGAGTGGACATTAGAGACATTTGGCTTAGGTGAGGGTTTTATTGCATGGATTAAAACTATCTACAAACTTCCAGAAGCTTGTGTCATAACTAATGGTGTACAATCATCAGCGTTTCCACTGCAAAGAGGTACGAGGCAAGGCTGTCCCCTGTCCCCTCTCCTCTTTGCATTAGCATTTTGTCAAGAGATTTTTGTTTTTATATAATTTGATCAGCTTCATGAAATGTGTTTTTCTGTTGTTTAAGCAATCTAAATGTCTATGTGACTTTTCACCTAATAACTTTTGATGAACTTATTCAGCTACTGAACCATTTCCCCTTTTGGAGAACAGATGTAGAAAAGGGAAATGACCCGTTGCTTTTAGTACACTCTGTACAAAGTGTAGACAGGAAACTGCAGAGCTAAGACACTCAGGTGTCTTAGCTGAAGAATTACGGGGTGATTTAAAGAAATCCCCTGTCACACTTGAACCTCTAGCTGAGGCTATTCGCCAGCACCAAGATGTACATGGTATAACAGTGGGTGGAACAAATCATAAGATAGCATTGTACGCTGACGATATTCTGCTGTTCTTATCAAAACCAGAACAATCAATACCAGCCATTATGTCCACTATACATGAGTTCAGCTCATTCTCTGGTTACAGAATTAATTTTGGGAAATCAGAAGTTATGCCGCTGGGTGATCAGATTAACTCTTTGCCAGATATCTCTAATCCCTTTCAATGGTCCCCCAGCAGCTTTACATACCTTGGGCTAAACATTCCACCAGTTCTTAAAGATTTATGGAAACTGAACTTATCACCCGTTATAATAAAAATTAAAAAAGATTTAGATAGATGGCAAAAATTGCCGCTTTCTCTTATGGGGCGTGTGAACTTAATCAAAATGAGTATTCTCCCGCATTTATTATATCCCCTACAAATGCTACCTTTACTGATCACCCAGAAAGTTTCTTGTGATATAGAAAAAGCCTTTTCAAAATTTATCTGGCGTGGCAAGAAACCTAGATTAAGGATTGGAACTTTACAACTGCCTATAGATAGGGGAGGCTTAGGCTTACCAAATTTTATTTTTTATAATTGGGCATGTCATAGCCGTATCTTATGGGAGTGGCTACATGCTTCTCTAAATTCTCACTCTCACCTAGACTCTTGGTCCACTTTACCTTATTCCCTTTGGAGCTTAGCTGTCTGTGACAAAAAAACAATATTACAAATGGGGATTAGGCTGCTGCCCCCGCGACCCGGCCCCGGATAAAGCGGATGAAGATGGATGGATGGATGGATGGGATTAAGAATAACCCAATCATTTATAATACAATAAGGGTCTGGGGGGAAATGCGTAAAAGGTTGGGCAGAGAAGATTGCACTTTATTCTTGATTCCTTTACTGAGAAACAAAGATTTTGTTCCAGGAATGTCTCGCAGTATGTCCGATAAGTGGCACAAAAAGGGATTAAGGGTAATTGGCGATTTGTATCAAATCAACACACTGATGAAGTTTGAGCAATTGCAGTCAAATTTTAATATTCCTAGAGATCACTTTTTTGGCTTTCTCCATGTTCGTAACTTCGTTCATTCTAGAATTCCACAGTCTTCAGGAATAGTTATATGATGATATTGAGACATTTCTTATTAAGCGAAAAGACAGAACTCATTTTATCTCAGCCTTTTATTCTCTCCTATATACTCTTAGTAGCAACACACTGAGCGCAATTCATAAATGGGAGAGAGATCTTAATAATCAATATACTGAAGAGGAGTGGAAAGGAGCCATTAACATGGGTAATTCCACTTTTACTTGTAACCGCTTGCGAGAAACCCAATACAAAATCATACATCGCCTTTATATAGCTCCTAATGTCTTGCATAAGATTGCACCTCATATTTCCCATCTTTGTAGTAAATGTGAAAAAGAAACTGGCACTTTTTTTCATTACTTTTGGGAATGCAAATTAATCAAAAGATTTTGGAGCTCCATATCTCAAGAACTAAGTAATATTTTTAACAATCTGCTTCAAAGGAACCCTGGATATTTTCTTCTTGGCCTACCCTCAAAAGAAGTAACATTGAATCACTTGCAGCGCAAATTATGTGACAAACTATTGCTGGTAGCTAGGAAATGTATTCTCATTAATTGGGTTTAGGATAAACCTCTCTCTGTGACTTTGTGGTACAGAGAATTATTTAAAGTTATTCCTCACAAAAGAACTGCTGGTATTTTAGGAGGAAATGAGGGTCTCTTTCTCAATGTTTGGTCCCCTTTGCTTTCTTATTTGCCAAATGATTTGTCCCAACTGTTGAGGGGGGTGGTTGCGATTAAGATGCTCTCAGTTAAATAGGAAGTAAGTGTAAAGGACAATTCATTCTTGGAGTTTATCTTTTTCTCTTTCTATATCTGTGGGTAATTGAGTGAAAATATGTTTTTTGTGTGTGTGTGTGGATGTGTTTTTTTTTTTGTTTGTTTTTTCTTTTCTTGTTGTATGTCTAAAAAAAAAAAACTCGGCACACACCTGCACAAAGAGAGGCAGAATAGATTTCACAGGTAAACTAGCTTTCTGCTTTCATCTTATCTTTCTCTCATAGCAGGTCTTTTCCCATTTGATGACTCTGTCAAGAAACAAGTTTAAACATTTACAGAAAAGCTGCACTTCCGTCTGTGTAGTGATTCTGTTGTGTGTACGTCAGGATGTGTGTGTACTCCAGGGTCGTTTTGTCTTGTTCTTTGATTTTGTTCAAACTGAACCCTCAGTGAGAATTTCAGGGAAATCTTCTCTGTGAGTGTCTGCTGCAGCACAGTTTTAACTCTTTCACAAAGGAAGAATGAGGGGGGGAGTACATCAAAGTGTTGGACACCTGTTACTTTCAGTTTTCTGTTTGAGACTGGATCAGTTTAAGAATAAAGATCACGGTTCAGGTAAACAAAAATCATTGGGTATTGTGTAAGAGCGGTCAAAACAGAGAAGTTAGAGAAATCCAGAAGGACTATATTTACAGGCACATCTGTGGTTAAGTCTGAAAAAGTCTAAATTATTATTAATTACTCTGGAAATCGATGCATCACGTTTCTCTACAAAAACAATACTAATGCTTAAGGAAAAGAGCTATGATTCTAGATCGAAGTTAGACCTGTTTGATTTTTTCTTGTTCAACTCATTAAAAATAAATAATATTGTACTCTACTTTGATTTTTTTTTCAGTTTCAGTTTATTCTGTATAAACTGTCCATAAACTGTCCATCCTCTCTGTCTCTTTAGCTTGTCATAAAACAAAAAAACAAAAAAAAAAAACAAATTACCCACCATGGACATGTCACCCGAAATCTACTTAACAGATTTTATAATTGACTTTAATTTCACCACTACTGAGCCAATTTAATGGTGAACATCATCAGCTCGGCGAACAGATAATTTAGAGTTCATCCAATGTGCACAATTGGCATTTTTCTTTGAACAGGCTGTGCCTACCTTTAAATCTTTTTAGACCAGTCTCCTGTTCACCTCCTATCAGATCCCACCATAAGACAAATTTGTCCTCTCAGCCACAAAAGAATCCAGGTCACTGGCACCAATTATTAAATTCTGTTCTTTTGAATTCTTTTGGCAACAGAGAAAGACTTCTGACTCAGAGTGGTCAAAGCTCAAAAAATTATCTTTATTTTTACATTTCCGGAAACAGAGAACTGCAGACACAAGCACGTACCCCAGTTCTAAAAGCATTGCCAGGCAAAATACGCATATATAGTTCTGCTATAGGTGACACACACAGACACACACAGTTTCGATCAAAACAACTCCTTCTGGTCTGACTAATGTGTGTGTGTGTGTGTTACTTTGTTCCGCTTTTTCTGTCTGGTTTCCTGTATTTTATTAATATGCCTCTGCAGCTCTGCACTAAACTTCCTGTTTCTTAACTTCCCCTTACTAAAGCCTCTGTTGCTAGGCGACCTGTCACCCTCTGACCTAGTTTTTTCTCACATCTGGGCTTGGTTTATAAAGGCCTCTGTTATTAAAATACATAAAACCATCTAATCAGAAAATAAACACTAAGAATATATATTTATCTTGTAACATTGTTTAAGTTAATGAACAATTGTGTTGAAAACTGAGATTATAATATCAATCAAGATAATTATAATGATGGTTTTTGCTGTAATTAAACAGTCATGCGGAAATGTGGCAACCACAGAACTTTAGAGGCCTTATATTCAATTATGTGTGGACTGTTTCTTTAGTCTCATACACAAATTGTTCTCAGTGTCTATGAGACTGATGAAATATCCATGTGTGCTGAAAGAGACTGTGCTGGTCTGACCCCCTCAACCGAGGTATTGTGGGTAATGAAAGAGCAGATAGGTTGGCTAAAGCAGCTGTTAAAAAAGTAGACATAGATGTGCAGATACCATTGTTGAAATCTGAGGGAAAAGTATAGTTTGGACACAAAGTAAGAATTTCTGCAGAATGGCATGGGATAATGGAACAAAAGGGAGACATGGGGTACAAAACACAATAGAGGTTAAGAGGAGTAGTGGGTTAAATAGGCAGCAGGAGAATACAAACAGGTCATTACTTTCTGAATGGTTCTCTTTTTATGATGGGGAAACATCCGACTGGGTTATGTGATGGTGTAATGCTATGGAGACGGTTGAACATGTGGTTATTAGTTGAAGTATAGAAGTAAAAGGAGAGTGTTGAGGGTAGGAACTGGTGGTGAAATGAAACTTACATTTGAAAAAGTGGTTAATCAGTTAAGTCATGATGAGGTGAAAGGAGTGGTTTTTCATTTTTGAGAAATACTGATGTCATCAAGAGGATCTGAGGATCTGGAAGAGAAGTAAGAGTAAAAGCCAGGAGATGGCAGTAGTGCAACATCTTTGGATGCAAGCTTCTGTTAAAAATGACAGAAGAAGAAGTTTGCTTGATCGTTCCTCAGCTCGTCTGTGTGAAGCTGAGTGTAAAGAGGCTCCTGCTGTTAGAGAAACACTCTGACTGTTTAACAGAGTCAGACATGTTCAGACTGAATTTCAGTCAGAAACTCAGCATCACATTGATGAAGCTGTAGATTAATTGTGGTTAATTTCTGATAAATTTCTTTGCTGCCAGCTGAAATTTAAATGTAATTTAAAAGAAGGATTCAAGGTTATTGGGTTTTTTGAACCCAAAGATATCACATGAACGTATATGAATTGTATGATATGTCTCTCCTATTTTTCCATCCATCCGTTCGCTTCCACATCTCCTTTTCAGGGTCGTGGGCGGTGCTGGAGCTGTCATCTTCTTCTTCTATTTTTCTATGATCATATTTTGATGTTGACTGTGATTGGTTTTATTTGTTTCTTCGGCGGTTGTAGTGTTTTAATATTTAGACTTTTTTCCATTATTGTAATTGTGTATAAAGTTTGATTTGAATGAAATTTATACTCAAATGCTTTCAGTGTTGCTGTGTTAAGTGTTTGCATGATTAACGTTTGTATGGAAGACTGGTGGGGGAGGCTGTTACATCTTGCAGGAGGTCTCCTCTATCCAGGAACTCACTCTGCAGGTGGGGGAGATATAGGAGAGGTGGAGGAAGAACTCAGCCTGGGTGTCTATGTCTTGTGTAGCCTGGAGGATAAGTGGATGACAGGGTGGGTGCAGTTTTCTCTGTGGTGGGATCGGGTGGGCCGTCCCGGGCTCCGTGGGGTCGGGCGACGCTGCTGAACTGGGCCCCTGTCTGGATGGGCCTGGGCCCCCTTGCCCCTCCCTTCCTTCCCTCCCCATCTCCAGCTGCCTCCCTCTTCCCGCTCCACCACAATCACCCACACATGCAGGGCCTTGGGGTAAGGGTGTGTCACCAGGGTGCAGGGGAGGCATCCCCCTCTCTGTCCCCTTCTGGCCTCTTGTGCCTCAATTCTATCCCACAACTTAGACATTCACATTACTCACACTCTCATAACACATACATATAGGACCTGGGGGGGGGGGAACGCTGCACATCATCCAGAAGACCATCAGGGTGTACGACCTCACCCCTGGCGCCGTTGCCCACCTCTCAATTTTAAATACACGTAGACATTGAGGGCTATCAGGAGGGGCTCTGCGCTTACCTGCTGCTGAGTAATTGCATATGAGAGCATGAGGGTGGGAATGGATGTTTGTATCTGTGTGTGCCTGTTTGTCTGTGTCCATATGTCAGGTCGGGTATCAGACGCCACCTCTCTGGGGACATCTCAGCCCCTCCAAGATATGGAGGCCTATCTCCCCCCACCACTCCCCCTGCCAGTGGCAGACGCCCTCAGACATCGGTGCATTGGTGGTTCTTTGTGTCCGGGGATGGGCGTCCAGGTACGCAGCGGCTCACTCCTGGTGGCTGCTTGTCGGGGCCTGGAGCCTGGGGCTCGCTCGGGCTCCTTCGGGGGTGGGGTGCCTTTGGCCTCTCAGCCTGGGGCTCGGTCACTCTGGCACAGCTGGCTGCCGGCGGAGCTCACGGGCACGTCACGTTTAAATCATGCTTTTTATCTGTTTTTGTTTTTTAATGTTCTGTAAAGAACTTGGGATCACCTTGTTGTTGAATTGTGCGATATAAATAAACTTGCCTTGCATTTTGGCTGCTACCTCAAAGCACACTGTGCGCTGTCGATCTTACGTGCTGCACAATAATATTCAATATTTAGTATTTACAGTTATATTCACATAGATCATCGCGATGATGTTGTTTATTATATTGCTCTCTTTTGTTTGCTTGTTTTCTCTTTTTTCTTTCTCAACAGGTGATCCAGATGATTGATAGATGGATTTTTTGTCTGTTCGTTTTGTTGGCTTGGACAACTTCCTACCAGACCCGTGGAAGTGGAAGCTTCAGTGAAGAAAGATTCCTGCTCCCAGCCGTTCATTGGCTCGGCATTTTAAACCCCTAAAGGGTCACCTGGCCTGTAACTAAACAGGGCCAATAAAAAAAAATCACAAGAATAATACAAAGATTTCAGTCAGTTTATCTTAATACATTAACTTATTCTTGTGTACACAGTAATTCATAAATAAATAATGTATATTATCAATAAAGATTGATCTAAACAGTTTAACTGCTATGTACAGATAAAGGTTGCATAGCTTTAAAACATTTGCTATCCAGCAAATATCAGTCAAACTCAACACAAAAGGTAACACAACAATGGGTCAAATTGTTTGGACCGGTGATCCAAATCAACTGCCGTTGGTCAAACAGATGTGTGGTAGACTTACTTCGAAGGAGCTGCTACCGACAAACCAGCAAATAAACACCAAATATTTCATCTGTGACGTTTGTGAGGTTTCCTCAAACACACTCCGTCAGTCTTGTTGCTGTTGAACGACAAACTATTTAAAAATGTCGCGGGTTTACCTGGTCATATTCTCATTCACGGGGCGATCGCCAAAACAAAAGCAAACAATTAACACCACGCCGATGCTGTTCACAGGACAGCAAGAGTAACGATCAGGAGCATCTTGTCTTCGTTATCGTTCCCCTCGTACGTGTTATTACTGCGATTTCAGCGTTTTCGCTTCACAACTAAAGTGTGCAGTTTACTTTGTGTGCACTCAAATGGAGTCAAGTCAATTAGCGCCACCTGTGGTCAAGTGCCATAGCCTACAGCCAGATTAACTTGTGACACACATCTGCAGTAGAGGCTGAGTGGCTGCTCTCACACCTGGAGCATCCAAATCGACCCACAAACACGCTGAAAGATGCAATGCCATCAATGTGGATTGTCAAGACTGAGAGACCTCTTCCCTCTGACCCCTCCCCAAACCCTCAAACCCTCCTACCCACCTCGACATACAAACTCTGTGTGGCTTCACGTGTTCTGTTGATGTTTACATGATCGAAATAACTTGAACACAAACACAAACAAAGAGGAAGACCGCACCGGAAGGAAAAAACTACAAGTCCCAGCATCCTCTGTGTTTAGGGAGCAGCAGTGAAAGTGAAAGTATTGAGCCTCCGTTCAGGGCAGCAGGAGGAAGAAGGTATAGCTGAGGCAGGTGAGTGTTAACATGAATATGTTTCTTCTTATGACATAAAATAATTCCACGCTGTTCGTGTCTGTGGGTGAAATGTGAGGCCGGTCGGCTCCTCTGAGCGCTGGTTTCCTGTAAGTAGAGAGGAAGTGAGTTTAGCTGAGCCTCCGTTTAGTGTGAGAGAGCAGGAGGAGAGTGAGAGCTGTGCTGAGGCAGGGTGAGTGTTAACACCGCTCTGACATTACTGTGTCTCTGTGGCGGGAACAACAGGCTCCGTCAGTGGAGGCAAAAATAATCAGACTTTGGTTTTTCAAAGGAAACAACTTTATGTCGGAAGTTCCCGCACGCTCATTGGATAACGATGTGTCAATCTCAAGTTATTAGCCAATGAACGTGCGGATTCACAGAAAGACCCGCCTTTATCACGGGACTTTAAAAACTACAATGGCGACAGAAACTCCGTGAGTGGAGTTCAGGGTGACGTTATGAAACTGTGACGTTTGAGCCACTTCCTGTTCTCAGTCCCAGCGTCCTGATCGCGGAGGTTTCTGTTGCTCTGATATCTGATATTGATTATATTGGTAAACAGGCTGTAGCATAAACATCAGGTCTGTTCTGAAAACTGGCTTTATTTTTTCAAAGTAAGGGAATATCTGTGGTCTGATACCGCGGGCTCATGGGCTAAGGACTTGGATTGACAAGTCAAGCGCAGATGATTGTGTTGTTTCTTATAAAGGCTTGTGTGTGTGTGCCTTCCTGTGTGTGTCCTTGTGTCAGTGGAACTGAATCAGTGTGTTAGAGAAAGTGCTCCTCTGCTGTGTCGTATTAAACCCGATTCTTTGATCCCCATGATAGAACAGAGAAAACCCGACTCAGAGTGGTCAAAACATTTATAATTCTTTATTCAATCATCTTCCTGAAGAGAGAGCTCTGCACAGCCCAACGGCAGTTGCAGGATCTCTAACATTAGAATCTAAAAATGTGTCTCATATAGGTGTTATTTTGGTACTTTACACGTCACACAGTTTCAACAACTCCTTATATGGTACAAGTTCCTCTTTTCTTTCTGGCTTCCTGTATTTATTAATATGCTTGTATATTTCTACACTAACTTCCTGTTTTTCAGTCTGGCTGAGCATTTAGTTTGTGAGTCAAAAGTGGCCTTGCTTTACAAACCTTCATTATTAAAGTACATAAAACAATATAATCAGAAAATAAGCACTAAGAATATATTAATTACATGACAGTTCTCCCCCTTTTCGTGTTTCCTAAGAAACACGACATAATTCCTAATTTATCCCATTATGTTTACTTGCATGTTAAAAGGCTAAAATATAACAAAAAAGATTATTAAATTAAATGAAACCTTTCAATTGTCCAACCTTATCTGCCCCCTCAACGGGTTGTATGTTTTCAATGTTTCCTTATTATTTTTGTCATAATTACTTCTATCCACAACAAATAAATCAAGCTCTAAGACAGCACCTGTGAAATGTGAAATGTCCTGAATCTACTTCCTACACCCCCTTTTTTTTACCCAGAATCCCAATTTAAACCCACTCCTGACTTCCCTCAGTGCTCACTGTAAACTCCAAACAGATACAATTAGCTTTTTCTGGTAAAAGGTCCTAGATTATTTTGTCAAATCTTTGGAAACATCCTCTATAGAGTTAACCCGTTTCATCGTTAAAACTTAGTCCTGGTTTCTTCGCCCCCTTTAACGGGTAGAGCATATCCGGCCTGAAGACTGTGTTTGGGCAATTTACATAACATAGAAATCCTACAACTATTCAATCTAAACAACAAATTTTCTGAATCTGGGCGATTCTCTGTGCTTCTTTTGAGTCCCCCTTTCTGATGGTTGGTTCCTGGATTCTCGCTCTGGTCCTGAAATCTTCTCCTGTAAAGGATAGAAAACAAAACGCCTCTCTCTGCTACACCTCAATAATCTACTGTGTTCATCTATTGTTCCCTTAATTATTCAAAGTTGGTTCAAAATATCATGTTCTGGGCTCTATCCTTTATATTAACTTTACTTAATCTTTACTTAATCTCAATGTTCTTTATGTGTGTGAGCAACACTTTTAATTTTATTAAACACACCCAGGGTCAGATATACACCATCACCATAAATCTCCACTAGAAAGCACACTCCAAATTTTTGTCTATCAGGGTTTATGCCCCTTTTTGCTTCAAGCAGATACATAACATGCAAAAGTTACAGCTAATTACAGTTAGACAAGTTTCCGTTATCTGCAACATTTTGTTTCAACCTTCTCGACCCCCTACGTTTCCTGTTGACTTATTCATGGCATACTTATCTTTAACACCTTCTGTATCACTAGTTGCTAAGCAAAGATAAAGCAAGATGTGTTCCACCTTTACCCTAGAAAATAAATCTATGTGATGTTTGTGTATGTAAGCATGTTATGCATTCAATCACTACACTCCACGTCATCCCTGCAATATATCATTTCAGACAGTCACGCTGAACGAAGCTTTTGACCTTCTTAGGGCTGAGTGCTTAACAACTCTTTATGAGCAAACTTTGCAATATGTATAAGAAAATGATTATAACTGCTTATTCTAATAAAAATAGATCAAAGAGAAAACAAACATTTTTAATCAGTTAAACTTAAGAATATAAGCAATTACTCATGGTTCAGTTTTACCGTAGCTAAATGATCAAACACCCAGAAAGTCATAAAATGATCATAAAGCCCCTTATTTCAAATTAAACCCAAAATCCCCCCTTTGACACATTTTATGTGTCAAATAAGCTAAAGACCAGCTAGTGAAACTGAAAAATGCTTCACCACATCTTAGGGAATTAAAAGAAAAAGGTTCATCATATTATTTCTCTAAAAATCTCAGCGATTCTCCTCTCGGGAATATTTGCTCCGGACGTGCAAACCTGTGTTTAAATAATAAAATCAGTTTAATTATCATGTTAGATCTTTTGAACTCCTGGCTCCATCCAGAGCCTGCATCCTCGGCACTTCCTAGAAACAAAACCTGTGTTTTAACCTGAAATTCACATTTCATTACTCAGTTCCCCCCCTGTCCTTCCCTCACTGTGATCCACTCTGTGCTATAAGAAACAAAACTTGCGACAGAACAGTTATCAGTCATGTGCTTCATACAAAATTCATATTTTTAATTTCATGTTGCTCCTCTGAGTGTAATGGTACTTCTTTTAAATTTGACTTTATCAGAGCTAACCAAAATGTGTTTTCTCTCTCTTTCATTCTCTCACTAGTATCACCTACCCTTACCGATCGTGCTCTTTTTAATAATTTACTGTTTTAAAGGGAAAAAACCTCAGTCACTTGAACCAGTGTTTGTTATTCCATAACTGTATTTTCAATGTAAGAACTCTACCAATCCCCTATATACTTCCGAAATTTTTCTTTGGTTCTAACTATTTTCCGTCTATAAAATGTCATTGACTTCTACAGGGGCCTGCTTTGGTTAATGGTAACATCAGTAATATCAAACATTTTCTCCCCTTTAGCATTTGGCATTTTCCCAACAATATAATGTGATACCATCATCTAAACCCAGTCAATAAAACAACATTTTCTTAAAGCAAACATCAGCAACCCAAAATTAGCCTCCCAAGGGTCGAGTCTGCAGCTCCACACTCTCATGTGAACCTTTCGGTCTCCCTCTCTCTCTTGTGCTCCTGCTCCTGCCAAAAGCAAAGCAAAGCATCCACCCTTTTATTACCGGCGTCGTGAATTGTTGGTCAACATCTACTCATCCTAACGTTGGTCCAGTCTTTGTCTCAGCGTCAAGTCAGTCAACACTTTAGTCCACATGGTCAGTCCAGTCACAGTCCAGTCACACACATCATGCACACGCATTCACACTAGATCTTGTTGATAGTGGAGCCTCACGCGCAAAGGATCAGATTCTCCACCCTCATCAATATGAGCTCATTTATTTGTTTTATTTTTTAGAAAAAGAGTTCTTTATAATCTTTAACTGGATTGACTCGCTGCAATCCTTTTAGACAGGAAATCAAACGCTCATCAGTTCCCACAGGTGACCTTTTCCTCAGCCCATTATAATCATAATCATTGTAATCTGGAAAAGCTCACCTTATATTTGCTCTCCCGAAAATTTTTTACAGCGCTGTTAATTCAATCTTGCAGGCCTGCTTAGAACAAAAAAGGAGAAAAAGAGCTGATTATTAGCTCAACAGAGCACAAAACATCATCACCTGACAGGTTTTCTCTAAGTGCACTGTTACAACTTTAAAAGCCCATTGTAGACATGTTCATGTTTAACCCTTTAAAACCGGTCAGAGCGGGCACGCTCTGTTTTGCGTAACTATTTTTAAATCCCGGTAGCACTGCAACCACATGAGCTAGCGCAATAATTTTTTTTGCATAGGAGTTGTACTTACATCTTATGCCATCAGCTTGTCCTAGGTCACAGTTTCTTTCCAAATATAGCTTTGCAAAAATTGCATAAAAAGCACTTGCAGCAACAAAAACATAATATTCCAGAAACAGGCTTTGCCGATCCGATCAGCTGTTCATAACACTTCCTATCGCATGTCCGCCATGACCTGCCCGAAACCGGAAGTGACGACATTTTTGCGGAAATGTAGTTTACCACCACCAAGGCCTCATGAGCTTATACTGGTGCTTTTAAAAGTTATCTTTGACTTTATGACTTTCTGTGTCGTTTGTGGGATGCTTAGGACTCATATCGCACTGCTGGAAATAGTTTATTTTGATGCATATGCTGCTTTTTTGCAAATTTGCACTATAATATTTATTTTCGTTTTTCCTGCAGTATATAAAAATTGGTGTATTTCAAAAATAAAACTATGAAGACACTCAAGATAAATTTCCTGTGGTAGGAAACTATTTTGTGCAACTTTTTTGTATTTACAGTTTTGAGGGATAAGCCTCTTAAATTTCTCTAACTAGAAATATATGTTAAAAAAACAAAAACGATTTTAAATTTTTTTGTAGTTTATTGCACTTTTTTGCAATTTATGTAATTACTATGCACTTAATGCATACATATGATTAAAATCTGGGCTATAATGGTTGTATTGATGTATAGCAACTTGAAATGCTCCCAAAAATGGCTCCACAGCATGTAAAAATATCATATAAGCTCTGGCGGACTTGGTTCTATGGTAGGTCTTAAAGGGTTAATAAAACCCCCTCTATTAAAATAAGAAAACAAGCCAAACCTGTCAGAATCAACCCATCACTCAAACAACAACCCCAAAAATCTCAATCACAGAAAAGTTTTGCCTCAGGTTCTTCAACGTCCTGACATAATGTTGCTTGTTTCTCCAAATGTAATTCAAATTAATTTGATTTATATTATTGATTAGACTATTGGAAACATATAAAGTTTGTGATGGATAAATCAATCGAGAGATACCTTCTGTTTTAGTAAGCAAGACGCGTCCAAAGATGGAGAGGTGTCTTTGTAGCCAGCTATTTAAAATCTGTCAGGTTAGGGCTGTGTGCAGGCAGGAGTGGAAGTAGAAGGACCCAATGTGCAGACACTCGGAGGTGGAAAGTAACTCAAAACTCAGCTTTTATTGCTGGATGGCAAAAAGTGGCAAACGTAACAAAAATCCAAATAAACTTACATGACCAGGCAGACGGAACACACAGCATAAATGAGACTAGATCACAACACAGACACAGAGAAACACAGGGCTTAAATACACAGAGGGAGCAATCAGGGAATGGGTAACAGGAGGGAAACACAGCTGGGGCAAATCAGGCCTAACGAGACAAGGGGAAGCAAAACCAGACACATTAACATCAGACATGGACTTTCAAAGTAAAACAGGAAACATAACACAGACTCAGGCAGGCACTATAACAAAGGGAACAGAGACGTGGGACCACGGCAGACACAGACACTGACTGGACGTGGGGATACAGCAGACAGGGGAGACAGCAACTATGGAACACAGACAGAAAACCAGAACACTAAAACTCTAACCAAAACCCACCCAGAGAACCTAAACTAAGAATAATCCTAAAACCCATAAAGCAAAGCTAGAATATAATGAAATAACAAAATCAAAGAACCAAAAACACAAAACACTGGGTCAACGACCCAGGGACCCTAACAAAATCTTTTTATATTTCTGGGTAATATGCTCAAAATTTAGATTTTCTCTATTATTTGTGTTGTTTGACATTATAATACCCAAATATTTAATGTCAGTTTTAACAGCTATGTTAAGAGAGCTACTAGGTCACAATCATGAATAGTTAATAATTCGCATTTTCTAATATTCAGGTACAAACCAGAAGCCTTTGAGAAAAGTGAAATTTCATTCATGTTCTATAAAAACTGACGATTCCTCGTCTAACATTAAAGCGTTTAGATGTTCCAAAAGGTAAAGAAACAGAACTATTGAGTCAGAGTATAATAAAGAAATTAAATCTATGAAGTTTTGTTTACCAAAACAAAATAGGGTAGAGCTTTTAAAATAAAAGGATGTTCGACCGTATCAAATGCCTTATAAAAGTCTAAAAAAAGAATCACACCATCATCTTCAATTAAGTGATTAGAATCCAGTAGATCTAAAACCAATCTAATATTATTGGTTGTAGATTATCGATTAGTCTTTTATCTTTACCAGGTTTGGGAATAAGGGAGATAAGACTCTGTTTCATTGTTGTTGCTAACATTTCATTACTAATGATTTCATTAATAGTTTTGAAGAAAAATTATTTTATTTCTTTCCAGAAGAATTTATAAAAGATTGCAGTCAAGCCGTCCTGACCAGGAGCTTTGATTGATTGATCGATTTTTTGATTGATTGATTGATTGATTGATTGTACTTTATTCATCCCGAGGGAAATTGGGTTAAGGCTGCCAGCCGTGCCAGCGCCGTCCTACCCATCCGACCATACATACATTACACAAACATCACATGGGGAAGACAGGTCAGAGGGGTATAACATGGAAAAGCACAACATGAGTGTCAGAGATTTACAGTTAACAAACAGTCAGGTGAATAAACAACACTGAGACACTTAAGATTGACAACGTGCAGCACGGGTGAAAAGCTCAGAGCAAATCACACCGAACTGCAGTATTCGTTTATTTTTATAGGTTACATCGTCAATATGCAAATATAATCACATTTCCTGTTACGCAGGTCCTGATGCTGTCTGTGTGTGTGTGTGTGTGTGTGTGTGTGTGTGTGTGTGTGTGTGTGTGTGTGTGTGTGTCACAAAGTATGTGTGTTGCAAGTCAATTTCTAAGAATAATATAATGCAAGTCAGCTTCTACGGATATGTATTTCTGTGCTGGTCTCTTGTCAGTGTCACAGGGTCAGCTTCCTGTTTCAACAGAAAACTGTGTCTGGTGAAATATGTGTAACATAACTTTTGAAGCATAAGCAAGTAAAACAATAAAAACTCCCTAACATCCCTCCATGTTGTTACCGTATTTCACCACTTCAACCATACTTTATTATCAGCTAACAATCACTTGCTTATAACATTTTCAATTGTAGCATCATTCAGTATGTGTGAGTGTGTGTGTTCCTATACTAAATCTTCTTCGTCCGGTTCATCTTCTTGTGGCAGTCCAACATAGGTGATCACTGTGGCCTGTACCATTTTGCCAATCATTGATCTGATACAGGGTAGAATGCATGTAGAGAACATGCAAAGCAATAAAAGAAGAACTCCTATCAAGACAAGTCCTTTGATCACGAGGGTCTTCCAGCTGCCGCTCAGTAGCCAGGTCAGCCAGTCCTCTGTGTTCATGACATAGTCTTGTTGCTGTGCATTACTCAGTTGTCGTAACTTCTCCAGGGCGGTGGTCATGGTCAAGGAATGCACGCTATCTGGAATATAGGTGCAGCAAGTGGTGTTGAATAAGACACAGAGGCCCCCTCTCTCAGCGAGAATCATGTCCAGGGCGACTCTGTGTTGCATGACCACTATTCTGATCGTGTCGATTTCCTCATTCTGAGCCTTGTTTATCCATGTTGAGCTGTTCAGGAAAAGTCCAAATCGGTAGTCAAGAGTCTCGATTCTTAGCATGTTTTTTCCATTCCCGATCCATGGGAACAGTGAGTGCAGGACCTTCTGTCCGGTGGTCCACAACTTGAACTCCGCTGGCACATCACTGCCCCAGATTGAATCATGAGGTTGCACGTCATCAGTGCTCCTCTTGCGTCTTGGTTGGTCCTTTTCTGTCCTGCGGCATCCGGAAAGTCTGGGAGCAGTTTTCGTTCATCCCCAGCTTTCTTTTGCCGTATGCGAAGGTGAAACACATTGGATGTTGTATTCCTGGTTCCCTCCTGACATTGAAAGATTTTCCCTTGTCTTTTTAACTCAAACTTGAAGGCGAAGAGATCTTCGGGGGAACATGTTCCGCTGGTGGCTTTGTAGAATATACATAGGGCTTCGGAAAGGCTGGGTGATTTTCCATATAGGGTGGCTTGCATTGCTGTTGTTGGGAGGTGAGAACAGACATAGCAGCCAGTGTGGTTGATATGGGCCTTCCCACCTTGGTGAACTCCAATTTTTCCTCTGGAGCACTTTAATCAGGATCCAATCACCTGGTTGCAACCTGCAAGAAACTGGAGAGATATCGCTCGGCAGTTTATTGTTAGCACAATCTCTTTATTCTCAAATAATTTAGTCATCCACTCTGCTAGAGTGGTTTCTCTTATAGACTTATTAATAGGCTCACTAGTGAGAGGCAGCGGAAATTGCCTCCCGTGAACGATTTCAAAGGGTGTGAGCTTTTGCGAACCCTGGGTTAGTCGCATCCACATCTTCACAGATACTGAAGGACCCGTCCCATCCAGGCAACAAACTGTTCCAACTTCTGCAATCTGGTAGAAGGTTCCGCATCATCTGGGCAAGGACAGAGAGACTCAAGAGGAGCTTCTATCCCCAAGCCATCCGTGCCCTAAACACACACACCCGCCCTCTCACATCATCTATAATTGACTGAGACAGGACTCTCTTCCAGACACTAAACCAAGGCACAATGTACATTTCAATTCCTTTAATTTTAAATATGTTTATATTGTCTATCCTGTAAAATAGTCAGATATCTATTCATATTAATGTACAGAATTCACCTGCTTGCTGCTACTACTGCACATTCACCCAGTGTATATACTATATATATATAATGTTTGTCCTCTACACCCCCCCCCCCCCCCCCCCCCCAATTTTTTTGCACATGTCGAGGAGCGTGTCAGGCTACATTTCACTGTGTGTTATACTTGTATAACTATGCATGTGACAAATAAAGAACCTTGAACCTTGAACCTTGAACCAGGCCCAAACACTCAGGCCTTTGTCTGATTTTATCAGAGTAGGAATAAAATGGTTGCATAAACATTTTGCTACTGAGATTGCATCTGCTCTTTTTACTGGATAGATTTCTGGCCATTTTGAGAACACATCCACAATTACTAGAGCGTATTTTGATGTTTGACATTCGTTCAGTTCAATAAAATCCATGTGGATTGCGTGGAATGGGTGCGGTGGTGTTGGGGAAAAGCCTCTTTTAGGCCTGAGGTTTCCCTGTGCAATATGTTTCTGGCAAATCATGCATGTTCTGATAAACTCTTGTGCTGGAGCTTCAAAATTTTGAGTATAGAAGTGTTTGGGGAGGATATTCATCATTCCACCCCTTGACAAATGCGTTAAGCTATGTGTCACTAATGCTGCTGTCTTGTGTAGCAATTTTGGCAGTATTGGTTCGGCATTACAGGTCATTAGGTCATTTTGTAGCCGTACTCCACACTTTAACCACTTCTTTTGCTCTGCGATGGGTGCGGCTTTCTGTTCATCTTTAAGTACATCAAGTGGTATTAGATGTGAGGTTTCAGACAACAAAGTTTGTATTGGTTGCTGTGCGGCCTTCCTCGCAGCTTGGCCTGCGAAGTCATTGCCTTTAGTAATTTCTGAATTATCTTTTTTGGTGTGCAACGCATATTGACTGTCAGTGAGAATATTTACATATTTCTATTTCTCGACCTTTGCGCAGCATGCACGTATGATAGCCGCTAGTTCTGCACTCTGTGCTGAAAAAGAGGAAGCTAAAGGTTTCGCTTCTAAAACAGTAGGCTGCAGTGTACTAAAAATGTCTGGTCGGGGTTTCATTTATTCAGTTAGCGTCTGCATACAGCTGTGTCCGGCACCATCTGCTTCCGCAGGAAGGAGAGTGCTTGTCACAGTCAGGCAGCTAAAACTGCGCCTGTTTGCAGGGCAAGTTATAAGTCAATAAATGCTTTATCTGCCTCTGGTGTCCATTCTATTTCATCTTTCAGAGCTAAGTGTTTGCCATAGATCAGGTTTTGCAAAGGTTGGGCCAGCAGTGCATATTCAGGTATCCAACATCTGCAAAAGTTGCAGAGACCTAAATAACTCATCATTTGTTGTTTGGTGACAGGCTTAGGAGCGTTTTGTACAGCTACTTTTCTGCTATCTAACAGCTGTCTGCCTTGCCCTGTCAGTCTGTGGCCAAGGTATGTTACTTCTCGGCTCCACAATTGCAATTTATGCTGTGAGACTTTATGGCCTTGCTCTGCTAGATGTTGCAAAACTGTCAGTGTGTTTGCTACGCAAATAATCTGTGTGTAGCCTGTAATCAAAATACCATCAACGTACAGCAGGAATTTACCTGGGGCAGGAAGCGTGCAAAATGACATGGATTGTCTCAGAGCTCCTGCATAAAGAGTGGGGCTATTCTGGAATCCCTGAGGCAACCTTGTGTAGGTATACTTCTGGTTGTCAAAAGTGAATCCAAATAGCTTTTGTGAGTCAAAATGTAGTGGCACAGAGAAAAACGCGTTCGAAAGAGCTATAACTGGGGTGGCTGTAGCTCAGGTGGCAGAGCAGGTCAGCCACTAATCAGAAGGTCGGTGGTTCGATCCCAGGCTGCATCCTGGCTGCATGCCAAATATCCTTGGGCAAGATACTAACCCCGTGTTTGCCTACTGGTGGTGGTCAGAGGGCCCGGTGGCGCCTGTGTCCGGCAGCCTCGCCTCTGTCAGTGCGCCCCAGGGCAGCTGTGGCTACAATGTAGCTTGCTATCGCCAGTGTGTGTGAATGGGTGGATGACTGAATGTAGTGTAAAGCGCTTTGGGGTCCTATGGACTAGAAAAGCGCTATACAAATGCAGGCCATTACCAACCATTGTTCTTTTGGTGTCACTTGAGTTAAAATTGTGTGTGGATTTGGCACCACAGGTGGAATTTGTTCTGTTATGTCATTTATTGCTCTAAGGTCATGTACTAGTCGATATTTCCCCGTGTTTGCTTTTTTCACTGGGAAAATCGGAGTGTTACAGGTTGTTTCAATTGTTCCTACTAAAATGCCTGCCTTTTCCATATCTGCAATTACTGGCCTGATCCCTGTTTTTGCTTCTGTGCTTAAGGGATATTGTGGTTTAACTGGCCTGTAAGTTGTGGTAGTTTTTACTACAACTGGATCTGCTAGATCTGACAACAGAGGGCTTGTGTTCAGAGCCTAGAAGTAATTGTTCTATGTTATACACGTCCGTGTTTCCATTGCTCTTTGCTTTTTCTTCTTTGTGTTTTCTTTTGTTCATTACGTTTATACCTGAGGCATTCCTAGATACCCCCTAGTTTTTCAAAGAATTCACACATCTTACATATTTCAACTTTGAAGTTAAAGTTTTCTTATTTTTATCTCTCTCTCTCTATATATATATATATATATATATATATATATAAACTTTGAATTGCTCACAGTTTACAGCTCTAAAACTGGGCATTTGTAAATCATGTACGTGAATTCGCATATGTTGCTTTTGCAGTGTTTCAGACCCCTGCACAATTCTCCGCTTAAGCAGTCAGTTTTCTTTCCCAAATTTGCTAACCTATGGGTTTCTTCCGACCGCTGCACCTGGAGAATTGGTCCAGGTCTGTTTTGCTCCTGAAGAAACACAACTAAGACATTTTCATTATTATCCTGAGTACTTAAACTACCAGTTTCCCTCTCTCTGGTCAGAAATACCAACTCATGTTATGTGTATAAGTGTAAGCAGGTCTTCATTTCTTTTCCTATGCATGTTAATGTTCAGTGAGTGTAAACTGCTTCCTTCATTGCCTCTGTATGTTATTATCAGGTTTAATTCATGCATCCTTACACTGATTTCTTAATTCAAAACCATCTCACTTCTGATTCTTTCCGAAAATAATTTCACATGTAACAATTTGTGTATGTGTGTTTTCTATTCATTGATAGACAGCTCCCTGTGCTGTCCCCTATGCAGCTTCTGCTCTGAAACAAATAAATAAAAATGTTTAACTCGCTCATTAGCTTAGTAGTGTCCACATATTTAAATCAGCTTCACAACCTTGTAGCTTTAGCTATTATCTACAGGGTTTGGCTTATTAATTATCATTATAAATGTGCTCTACATCTCAGTAATATTTATCTAGGATAAATGACAGATTTTCAAGCAGGTTAAGTGCCTCTATGCACCTAATTGGTTTAGATATTGCCTTTATTTTCTTCATCTCATATGTCATTATACTGAGTTTGAGCAAACCTTAAGCTTGATGCAGACTACGTCATAACAATTATCCATCTCACATCATACTGACTAGGATACTTCTTGTCATTAATATTATATTTTTATTAATATTATCATCTTTTCCTTTCTATATAATAACAACAGTATATCACAACATTTTATCAGTGTATATCACTATACTACTACTGAGCCAATTTAATAGTTAGGATCATCTTACATCATCAGCAAACAGATAATTTAGAATTCATCCAATCTGTACAAATTTGCTTTTTCTCTGAACAGGTTTGTTCCTACTTTTTAGACTGGTCTTCTGTTTGCCTCATCTCAGATCCAACCTTCAGTCACATTCATTCTCTCTGTTGCATGTTGAACCAAGTATATTATTATTATTTATATTTCTATATTTTATTTTGTATCCATCAAGGGCTCTGGGTGGGCTGCAGTCCCACCCGTCATCCAGGCTGGAGACATTTACCTTTACACACACTTTCCTTGGCTGAACAATGAGACAGCCTTAATCTACCTTATGCATCTCTCTTTTTATAGAAAAGGATTTCATGTGAATGATTTCCTTTCATTTATTTTATACAATCTGGGCATGATCATCATGCCAACTATATTTCATTGTTTAGTTCTGTTTGTAAGGTTCCTCTTAAAATAGTTACTGCAGAGGGACCGCAAACCATTTGTACTAATTTTGACCGGCGCCGGCAGAAATTTTCTCTAGTTTTGTAGATTTATTACCCATTTAGTTTCGTTTTGTAGAAGGTTTGGTTACAATGTATCTTATTGAGTTAGTTACACACAGAGCCGTGATGCTGTCTCTGGCACAAAGAGTGAGGAGGGAGAACAACAACAGCCTTCTACTTTCAAGCTATTCTCGAAAGCGGTTGTCGTTTTTACGTGATGACGCACAACCGATTCCTCACCCAGCCAGTACGTGAGCAATCACGTACTGGCTGGGTGAGTAAACAATTCAGTGGAGTAGTTCAGCCACCTTAATGTGCTGTTAAATCAACTTACTCCACCAACAAAACAGTGAAAACAGTTTATGCGCGCAAGATTTATGCTGGACAGTCTGAATCTCTCTTTAGTATCTACCACTAGCCGTCTTTCAGGCGTACTGCTAACCGTTACACGGCTTCCAGCCCTATTTCAGGCGAGCGGGTAACTTGTCGGGCTTCCAGCCACTATTTCAGGCGAGCGGACAACTTGTCGGGCTTCCAGCCACTACTTCAGGCGAGCGGACAACTAATTCTATCAGGCTACCAACCTCTTACAGGTGAGCGGATAGTCAGTCTTTCTATAGACTTATGTTAGCAAATAGGTCACTTCCTATTTAATATACTTAGAGCAGACAGACTGTCCCAGCCGATCGTTTTACGCAAGGTGTGTCAAATGTGGAATAATCACCTGGCTTCGCTGTTGCCGGTCTGTCGGGCGTCTCTTTTCAAGCCCCAGCGCCATGGGCCTGTATGACGTCGGCCAGGACCCGAATTTTAGCGTCCCTGGACTTTCAACCCTTCCTGGAGGGCGCTCTGCAGAGACTTCGACGCAGGCTTGTCACGGCGTCGGGACTTGAGGAAGGATACCACTGTGAAATGGAGCATAATATTATTATAAATACCAGTCCATTAACGGCTTCGAAGGACCAATTAAATGTCAGAGATTTACAGTTAACAAACAGTCAGGTGAATAATCAACACTGAGACACTTAAGATTGACAACGTGCGGCATGGGTGAAAAGCTCAGAGCAAATCACACCGAACTGCAGTATTCGTTTATTTTTATAGGTTACATCGTCAATATGCAAATATAATCACATTTCCTGTTACGCAGGTCCTGATGCTGTCTGTGTGTGTGTGTGTGTGTGTGTGTGTGTGTGTGTGTGTGTGTGTGTGTGTGTGTGTCACAAAGTATGTGTGTTGCAAGTCAATTTCTAAGAATAATATAATGCAAGTCAGCTTCTACGGATATGTATTTCTGTGCTGGTCTCTTGTCAGTGTCACAGGGTCAGCTTCCTGTTTCAACAGAAAACTGTGTCTGGTGAAATATGTGTAACATAACTTTTGAAGCATAAGCAAGTAAAACAATAAAAACTCCCTAACAATGAGGAAAGATAAGGAGAAAAAAATAACTCCCCCCAGACTGAGCTCCAACAGAGAGATCAGTTTGAGAACAGAAAAAAACACCTCTTCACAAAGCACATGAAAAAACTCTTAATACACCAAAGAAACACATGACAAGCAACAGGGATGGGTAAAGGGTGAGAGACAGCCAGTGTAGACAGTGCATCCGGGCCTGCAGCCTATGCGCTGGTCTCCATGATCCACCGTCAGCATCGGAAGGGAATAAGCATCGAAGGCGTTTGGAGGGGGGATGAGTGTATATCAGCATGTGTATATGTCTGTGTGTGTGTGTGTGTGTGTGTGTCCAGAGTTCAGCTGAGACAGTGTCCTTCGCCCTGCCAGGCTAAGTAAACAGTCTTCCAGCCAACCCAGGTGGCCTTGCATAGAATGGGAAGAACAGTCTCAACACAGTCGTTATCAGGGTGTTGTTGTTCAGCTCCAGCCTTGAGACCGCAGCTGGCGCCGAAGGGGTCTCCGCATGAAGTGATGGTGGTTTTTACTGTAGTGCGAACAACTCATGTGAATTTCAAAGCTGTTCTAACAGCTTTGTCCATTTTCAGTTTGTTTAAGGCTTGATCTCAGTCATCCAGTGATATATCAGAATCACAAATTTCTCTGAATACAGAATCGATTTTTGGAGTATAAGGTTCAATCTGATCACAAAAACTTAATGAATCAGTAATTAAATATTTTGAGGAGTATAAATTTGAGTAAAATTTATGTTTTTCTTCCGCTATAGTCTTATGATTTGTGCATTCCTTCCCATTTACGATTAATGCATTAATAGATTTCTTTTCTTGCCTCCGTTTCTCCAAATTGTAGAAATATGAAGCACTTTTTCAGCTTCTTCTATCCATTTTGCACACGCTCTAATGTAAGCTCCATGAGCCTTTTTCTTGTATAGATCATCTAATTGAGTAAAGACAACAGGGATTTCTTATCAGCCTCTGACATAAAATGTCTATTACAATAGTTATTTATATTGTAAAGTAATTTACTTTCAAATTCCTTCTGTTGTCTACTTTTCATTTTACTAAACGTAATTGAAAATCCTCTAACTTTAAATTTAGAAATTTCCATCTATGTATGTAATTGCCAATTGTCCATCCATCCATTCGCTTCCGCTTATCCTTTTCAGGGTCGCGGGGGGCGCTGGAGCCTATCCCAGCTGTCATAGGGCGAAAGGCGGGGTACACCCTGGACAGGTCGCCAGTCTGTCGCAGGGCTAACACATAGGGACAGACAACCATTCACACTCACATTCACTCGCACATTCACACCTAGTGACAATTTGGATTAATCAATTAACCTATCCCCACAAGATGCATGTCTTTGGACGGTGGGAGGAAGCCGGAGTACCCGGAGAGAACCCACGCAACCACGGGGAGAACATGCAAACTCCACAAGGAAAGACCCCGGCCTGATGGTGGAATTGAACTCGGGACCTTCTTGCTGTGCGGCAACAGTGCTAACCACCGTGCCACCGTGCTGCCCAATTTATTTTAATTGCCAATTGTTACAAAAAAATTAAAAAAATATATTTTGACACATTTAATTAATTAATTAATTATTTCACGTTTTAATTAATTATTGCAACATTTAAATAATTATTTAATGGTGTATTTAATTCATTCATTTTGGCACAGTTGACTCCTTCAGGTCTCACCATAAATTTATTTTATCTGTCAACCTCACCCATCAAACCCAGGGGGCGGGGTTAACGCTGATCGAGTCAGAACCATTGCTTTGGCCTGGTGGCCATTGTTTTTAGAAGGCGTTACTGCACACCAACAACTGCCATGTGGAAACTAACAGAACTGAACTTTGAAAAACTCTGTGTCTCACCAAATACCGTTTTAATATTTTTTAGCCGAGAATGTAGCGGTTTAATCTTCAGATGTCTGGTCGGTTTATCAAGATACAGCTTCTTTGCAAAAGTGCTTCGATAATTTTGGAGATGTCTGCCCAGCCCAGTCTCACGGCAAAGCGTGGGACAGACCCGCTCGCCTCGCAAGCAATCGAGCTGTTATTACCATCAACAAAGCGCAGGCCCCGGTACACAGCTGTAATAACCCCCGCTGACTTCATTTACTGAGGTTATATTTATCGAGTTTTTATCTCCTGATGTTCGTATGTGTCATACGTGTTCCAGTCGCCAATTCTGAATTATAACTAACATTAAAAACACATTTAAGGAGGAGAGAGAGCAAAAAAATTCGATTAACATCTGATGTTTGGGTTTTTGTTCAATAATCAGCGTGACCTGATAAACGCATAAAAGAAATAACGTTGGTGTTTCCGTCATGTAGTAACTGTTAGGTTTAACTGTACAAAGGTGGTTCGACACTATGAAACACACACAGACTTCATGATGTTCGCCTCATTTTTTTATTGTGAATATTAATCATGAGGGTAAACGGCCCTGTACACCACGGAGCGAGGTCAGCATGTCCACCATATCTTCAGCTCTGAGTTAACCCATCAAACTAATCTAACGCTCATCTACGAATAATTCACGGCTCATATCAATATTATTTTACAGAAAATCATCCTTATTACTGCCAACTATTCCAGATACCATCAAATGTTAAAGGAAAATATGAGGATGAGTGTCTGTGAGCTGAGAAGGACGTGAAGCGAGCAGTTTATCCCAGAGCTGAAGCTGCTCTGTGTGCAGAGATGAGCTCAGATTCCTGCTGTGATTGATCAACAGTCACAGAAATGTAGACTTGTAGTTATTACTGCAGTATGGTCACAGCAGATACTGATAAACATGTATTATGAGGATGGATGATCAAGTTTCTCACTCTCTCCTTTAAATCTCAGTTTTTTTCTTCTTCACAGTTTATCTGTTAATTTATTAATGAATAACACTGAAAGAGTTTCTGTTATATTTCCCCTTGAACATCACCTTATTAGGGCGGCATTAGGAAATAGCCCCCCTCCAAAGAATGAATAAATGAATGATGATAATAATAAAATGATTAAAAAGCAGAGCTCAGAGTGGTAGAATGGTCAAACATGGATCCACGGGTGGTTCAACTGCATTTGGTGACGTGACTAAAGCAAATCTTTCAAATAATCCCACCATCAACGGGATGTTGTCTCCTTTACTACGGTTACTTTACTTGGTCACCGTGTGAATTTCTTTGAAATGAACCAAATTCTTTTATTTGTTGGTTGTTGCATATTTAACCTCTACAGTCAGGAAAGGAGGAGATGAGGCCTCAACAATGTTGGGTTGTAGCTGTGCTTCAGGTTAGAGTGAGTGTCCATGGAATAAATGTAAGTCAGTGAACTGGAAACATGACTGTGTTCAAACTTTGTTTTCCTTTTTATAATGAGTCTAATCAAAGGTGGACAGAAGTATCTCCACTGTGACTTTTCTGTGTCACCATCAGAGCTTCTGCACAGTGTGTTTGTGGGGCAGATAACATTGCAGCATTATGGAGACATTATGGAGACAAAAAGAAAAGCGTCTGGATTTCTTTAAGTTTAACTTAAAGAAATCCAGACGCTTTTCTTGGACTGTTGGTTTCAGTGTTTAGTCTCATTCACACACTCCCTCAGACTCTTCACACATACTGATTTGCTGACATAAACACACTCCTGTGTGCTTTCTTGGCTTCACACACACACTGAGGACCATCTACAGACTGTGAGCTCCGTCTTCTTTGTCTTTGGAGCCGAACTCTGACAAAGTTAGGAACAAAACTTTCTCCAGCGTGTGAACTTTCCTCCTAGACTCAGTCTGAGCAGTCAGACCACACATTTCTAAAGCAGCACATGAAGGTGTGGCTCACACACACACAGGTGAAGGAAACAGCTGCAGTATTAAAAACTGCTTCACTGTCTACAAATATATGAACTGAATGTTTCTTTCAGGCTGTAAAAACCTTATTTATCCTCCATTACAGTCCTGCATTCAGAGTATTACTTCTGTTATATTAGTACATGTATTTTATTCTGATGAACACATGAAACTCTGAGCTGGATTGAATCCATTGAATCAGAGTCCAGGACTCAGACTAAACACACTGAATGTGTCCTGAGCTCGGCCGCTGTTCCACAGTAACTGCTGTCAGAGTCACTGTTACTGAGTTAGCTTAGCTAGCAGAGCAGCTAGCAGTTAGAGTATGAACTCTGTAAGCAGTCAGCTCGGTCCTGGACATTGTTACTGACATAAAGCTGCTCTCTGCAGCCATGTTTGACCTTTGTAGGACTACAGTAATGGAGGATTTGGAGGCTGAACTCGGCTCTGTGACACTTTTTGTAGTGAACTGATGAAAGCTGCGTCTCAGATGGATGTTAGTCCAACACATCAGACACGACCTCTGCAGCTCTCAGTTGATGTGCACATGAATGATTTGTGTTTCCTCTGCAGGTGAAGGTAGAAAGTGTGTGTGAGCTGGTGTGAATTGAGCAGCATGGATCAGTGTGAGGACAGAGAGGAGGGAGTCCCTCCCTCTAAAAGCACTCTGTGTGGGGAACATGAGAGCCAGACCAACGCTCAGAGGTGAGATGACCATCTCTAACTGTCCATGACTCTTCTCCATGTCACAGCTCAGCACTCACATCACTGCTCCATCATTATTCACACTCATACCTCTGTGTGTGTTGTTTTAAAGCCCAGAGCTGTGGGGCGTACCAGGCTCAGCTGGACATAACCCTAAAACTAATCCAGAACCTGGACCTGAACCCAGCTGTGTTTCCTTAAAGAGCAACGAGTCGAAGGGTGCTGTTATAAACTTTAAAGGCTGTTCTTCTGCTGCTGAGAGGTAATGTGTGTCTAGATGTTGTTCCTGACTCTGTATTTTTGAATAAATCCTCATGTTTAATATCAGCTCAGCTCTTTTTCACACATTTCTATGTTGGTATGTGAAGCGGTTTGTGTTGGAGTGTTTCCACAAACACAGCAGTCAGAGTGGAAAGAGTGGATGTTGTAGGAGGTGTTTGTGTAGTGAAGAGGCTGAGTGTCTGTAGGACTCCAGCTGCTCCAGCAGGTGTCTCCTTTGTGCTTTGCTTCAAACACAGTGTAGGGAGGAGCTTCCACTCAGGTGTTTCAGGTGTTGCTGGATGGAGGAGGACAAATAGTTTTTCGCTTCAGTGACACTTCAGCAGCTCAATGTTCTGGGAGATGTTTGTCTTTATGAAGGTTTATGGATTCTTGTTCTTACTCTGGTTAAACTGAGCAATACATTTTCCATCTAACATTTAAAGTAAATTTCCAGGTGAATAAAAGATCTGCAGCTGCAGCCTCTGTGATGTTTCACAGTCTGAAAGTAACAAATTCAACCAGAGTTCAAACAAAGGCTTAATATACGTGTGTGTTTGATATAATGCCAACAAGTACAAATAGGTGTTCTTACAGGTCTTAATCACAGAGGTCTGATAAGTCTGGTGACTTTCACACTCAGCAATTTTGCTGCCTTTTATTTTATATTGGCCTTTTTAAAGCCCTTCAAAGTCTCCCACATTCATACAGAGCTTTTAACACCAAACTCCTTTACAGTCCTTCTCCTCTCACACACGATCACACGACTGATTTGTCTGCAGCAGCTGTGTTACTGCTAGTATTTTATTATGTGTGTAATCTCCTCATATTGTTCCTGTGGTTTAGTTTGACTTCCTTCTGCAAACTCAGCTGCTCTGTTGCTGATACACGTCTCCATGAATATGATTGATCAGATGCTGCCAACACCATGTGTTTCATGTGAATGCTCAGCTGAAACCCTGGGTTGACTTATCGAGTTAATAACAAGCTTCACGTGACTGTGAATGCTAAAGTGAATCCAGATAAAGGAAAGAGACCCTGCTAATGTTGGACTCACTTCTTAGTGTAGATCCCAGGAGGAAGTTCAACATAGCCATTCTTTGTGCTAGCTCGACCAAACCTGAGACCACAGTGCAGGATAATGATTATCATCTGTCTCTGTCAAGGACATTTAAAATCCACAAATAACAAAAATAATTATATTTGATCATTAAAAATGATGATTAAACAAAGTGTCAAATATACTTAAGTAGAAGGACTGATGTTTGTGTTAAAATACCCTCTTAAAGCTGAAATACTGATTCAACTTCTTTACTCAAGTAAAGGTAAAAGAGTCCAGGCTCTGAAATGTACTCACAGTATTAAAGTAAAAACTGCATCTTTGAAGGAAATTTCTGCCAGTTTTTGTGCAAAGTTACCTGAATTTCTACCTCCAACATTAATATGAGAAAATTATCTGAACTTTTATTCTAATGAATTTAATCAGCTTGAACATTTTGTAGCACAAAAGTAGAAAAACCCCAAAGGGAATAAAAAATAGCTCCATTTGCTGTTGCCTGCATTGTAGATGGGTGGCTTTGCCTCAACACCTAAACAGGAAAATGAGTTTAGTCAAGTATTAAAGTGGGATTGAAGAGGTCAGGAAACCAGAGATCAGGTGTTGTGGTGCAGCATGGTCACAAGAATCATTTAGAAATGGGTCAAAATATTTTCTCTTCTAGATTTTTTGCACACAGTCTGATGTGCTGCTGCTCTGAGGTTTACTGCTCTCTGTGCACTTAGAAAACTGTGAGGTACAAGTAGATTTGACACAAGTTATAATGGCTGATTTCCATATAACGGTGGAATACAGGGACTTAATCGTTAAGTAAGAAGAAAGTTTGAAGCCTAATCTTGAAAGTAGAGATAGTGTCTGCCTCCCGAATCCAAACTGGAAGCTGGTTCCACTGAAGAGGGGCCTGAAAACTGAAGGCTCTGCCTCCCATTCTACTTTTAAATACTCTAGGAACAACAAGTAGGCCTGCAGAGCAAGAGCGAAGTGCTCTAATAGGGTGATATGGTACTACAAGGTCATTAAGATAAGATGGGGCCTGATTATTGAAGACCTTGTATGTGAGGAGCAGGATTTTGAATTCTGGATTTAACAGGAAGCCAATGAAGGGAAGCCAAAACAGGAGAAATCTGCTCTCTCTTTCTAGTCCCTGTCAGGACTCTTGCTGCAGCATTTTGGATTAGCTGAAGGCTTTTCAGCGAGTTTTTAGGACTTCCTGATAATAATGAATTACAGTCGTCCAGCCTGGAAGTAATAAATGCATGAACTAGTTTTTCAGCGTCACTCTGAGACAGGATATTTCTAACTTTAGAGATGTTGCACAAATGGAAGAAAGCAGTCTTACATATTTGTTTAATATGTGCGTTGAAGGACATGTCCTGGTCAAAAATGACTCCAAGGTTCCTCACAGTGTTACTGGAGGCCAAGGTAATGCCATCCAGAGTAAGAATCTGCTTAGATACCATATTTCTAAGATTTTCAGGGCCGAGTACAATAAGCTCAGTTTGATCTGAATTAAGAAGCAGAAAGTTAGCGGCCATCCAGGTCTTTATGTCTTTAAGACATTCCTGCAGTTTAACTCATTGGTGTGTGTTATCTGGCTTCATGGACAGATAGAGCTGGGTGTGCTTTGTCTTCTGATGAGGCTGCCTTGGTGATTTTAACATCCATGTCTGCTGTGACTCTAAACTTCTGGTCAAGGACTTTTTAAATATTATTGACTCTTTTAACTTGACCCAGTGGGTTACTGGTCCCACGCATGAAAAAGGTCACACACTAGACTTGGAGCTTTCCCACGGGCTGGATGTGTGCATCACTGAAATATCTGAGTTGGGCATCTCCGATCATTTTCCTGTGTTGGTCACTGTAACGCTGCACTGCTCGGTAGATAAGCCGTGCGCCTCAGCGCGTAAAAAGCGAGCACTTAATGCTCTAACAGCGCCGCTTTTTCTGCTGCCTTTATGGACTCTGGAATAATGAACTCCAGCTGTTAAAGTGTTGAGGACCTTTCGGACATTCTTCATTCTACCTGCACTGATGTTTTGGACTCTATTGCTCCGTTCAGGACTCTGCGCGCTAAGCATTTATCAGAGCTGTGGTTGAATGAACATACGCGCTCCCTTAGACGTGACTGTAGATGCGCTGAAAGGAGATGGAAAAAGGACAGATTGTATGTTTCTCTACAGATTTTAAGGACTTTCTGTCTTTCTGCTCACCAAGAAGCTGTAAACAGTCACGGGCCTCAGGTACTTTTTAATGTCCTCGATCGTTTTCTTCGTTCACGTGATAATGTCGGAGTCATTTCTTCACCAAGTATTTGTGATGATTTTTTAGCATTTTTAACTACAAGTTTCTATCTATTAGGGCTCTTGTCTCGCCGACTGCTGCCTCAGATCCGAGTCTTTTTCCTGTGTGCTCAGCTGTCTTAGAGCAGTTTGATCCTGTTTCCCTTAATGACTTGACTGCGGTAGTTTGTAACCTAAGATCATCACACTGCCCCTCTAATTGACCCTGTGCACGAGAAAATGCTAACTTCCTGGTTTGAGACCGGATGTGGGGTTGTATATTTCCGGTAGTTTTACTTTGCGGTCAATCGCTACTGCGAAGATATACTCCAAAATCATGTCCAAAACTCGAAAACGGAAAGATTGCGTTAAGTTACAAAGAGCAGAAGGTGGGAACACTCACCACTGTTGTGTCATAAAAAATCTAATGATCAATTTTGATGTTTAAAGAGTTTAGATCGATCAGTTGTTTACATCACTCAACACAAGCAGAACTGCATCACTGCACTGAGCACTGAGCAGAAGACACATCGTCCACATTCAGAAGCACATCTCTGTATAGTGACTGGTCTTATGATTTAAACAGGCAAATGTTCAGCATTCAAACTACAGGTGAAGAATAGTCAAACCAGATGTTTCCCGTTATGTCGAGATCAGCTAGTCAAGTACACACCTACACAGCATGTTAACAAACCGTGAAAAAAGCCACACAAAAAATGAATGATTGCTGGTAAGGATTTCTATACATTAGTATTTACGAAGGGTGTGTTGTGACTTACCTTCAAAATTACAGTGGTCCCTCGCTAATAACGTGGTTCACCTTTCACCTCGCTGTTTCACAGATTTTTTTAGTGCAAGTTTGCACGTTTTTTTACGTCAGATTGTGTCCTGCGTCCTGATCGCTGCAGACGATCTCCTCCGTCTCTCCTGTACAGTACAGAATCGCTGCATTGATCGCTAGCAGTGTGACTCTGAAGTGCAGTACTGTATGTCCACGATGTCCACGAAACGTTTTGCACCGTCAAAAAATAAAATTGTCTGCTTGATTTCACCTATCGCTGGTTATTTTTAGAACATAACATTTGAATCCCTTTTCTCTTTTGCTCAGAGGCGTGGGGAAAAAATATCGACAAGTCGATGAACATCATTTACAGATATATTGGGTAAATGCCCAAGACATCTATAGAATTGTAAATCGCCGCTTGATTCATTCATTTGCTTAACTGTTTTGGACCGTAAACAGGGCGTGAATAGGACACCGGAAACAAAGCTCCCCACAGGAGTTTCCACGCCGGAAAGTAGCATATGCACAACGTGCACATAGAAATGTTTCCCCCCAACTACTCTTTCAGGTGTCAGGTTGGAGTTGGCCTAAATTAGCTAAGACAGCGGGTCTAGGGGTGCTTTTAAGTAAACGTTTAACTACAGCCAGCTCGGTGGGTACCGTTTGAAAACCTGCTAAATCAGAATCAGTTGCTGATGAGGGCTTTTTTCTTTTACATCAATCACGTATACTTAATCAAAGTGAACTAAGACTTGATTGAAGTAACTCACGATGCCAATTCAAAATGCTAATTCAATCAACTTGAGTTTATTCTAGGACTCAGTTTGTTGGCCCTGACCTTAAAACTATTTCCTGTTTGTCCCTCATGTTTTTGGGTATTGTTTTCACCTCTTAGCTACTGGTAGCGGTTCTATCCATTTTTCCCTTCTAACAAATTACCATATTCCTTACACTCTTCTTTTCCTTATTTATCTTTCTTTAACTTTTCATTTCATCTC
>NW_024386914.1:838951-877404 GCF_900408965.1 Simochromis diagramma | reverse complement strand
CCAATTAAAGTAACATGTCAGTATCTGTGAGGGAAAGTGCATGATGCTCATCTGAGCAACCAGATTGTCCATTGATTTCAATAACAACACAGGAAATACTATAATAAAACAGTCCTTATCAATAACTCTTTTATGTGTTCCTCAAATATCACTGCAGGTTTCATTTAGAGGTAAACTGGATGCTACTGTCAATAATTAGTTACAGAGTTGCTGTCGTACACATACAGTAATGATGATAGAAATCTTCCTCTATGAAAGAATATTTGGTTTTTAATTTAGATAAAATGATCCAAAGATGAACATCAGACTCAATTTATTCTAATAATCTCCACAACAGAGATGGAGAGGACAAAGTTAGTGAGACGCCAACATCATCATGCGTATCATTCAATCCCTGCTCAGAGCGAGCAGATAGGATCAAGGTATAAAGATTGTTTAGTAACGAGTCCATTAGCTGAGCTATGCCAGAAAGCAGTTAGTGAACACCAGAGTGGTGTAAATCATGTCCTCTCTGTCATCCTCTACACGAGTCCTCAGGGTCCATTTCTTGTTCAAAACACTGTGCTGTACATTGCGATTCAAATAAAGACTCCAAGGTAGAGTGAATTAACAAATAGTGAATGTTTACTAAGGGTTACGTTGCAAAGATCCAACTAACTCCAAAGGTTAAATAAAAAAAAGAATCAGCAAACCAAAGTCCAGGTAGTTTCAGGAAACACCAGGAGTCTAATCAGCTCATCAGAAAGAGGACAAACAGGAATACAAAATAAAACAAATGTACCAAAACATGTTCCTTTAACACCTGATCTGAAAACATCTGCAGGTTTCATTTAGAAATAAGTTGATTACTTGTACAAAACAGTAGTTAAAGAGCTGCAGTGGTAAACACACAAACAAACCAGGAGATTTAAGCTAGGATACAAAACAAAATATGACAAGAATTAAAGCAGGATAATAAATATGACTTAAATTTCAAGTTAAAAAGTACTGGAGCAAAGACCCAGGCCTGTGAACAGTCCATGGACCTGAGAAGGAAGGAGAGGGACTGAGGAAATATCCAGAGGAAACATTATCTATATAGCAGATGTTTGGTGTTTTTTCTCCAACATCAGATCTGAAAGCATCTGCAGGTTTGAATTTTTAGAAATAATCTGAATGCTTTGAAGAATCCCTTAGTTACAGAGCTCCAGTAACACACACAGTATATGATGAAAATCCGCCTCTTGGGATCAATTTATTTGATCTTCCCCTGCCAGTGGCAGACGCCCTGAGACATCGCTGCGTTGGTGGTTCTTTGTGTCCGGGGGTGGGCGTCCAGGTACACACCGGCTCACTCCTGGTGGCTGCTTGTCGGGGCCTGGAGCCTGGGGCTCACTCGGGCCTCTTCGGGGGTGGGGTGCCCCCGGCCTCTCAGCCTCGGGCTCGGTCACTCAGGCACAGCTGGCTGCAACCCAGCTTTGCCAGATGGGAGCGTCACTGCAACCCCCCCCCCCGGCTTCTCCTCCGCGGCTGCTGAGTGAGCCCTCATCTGGGACTCTCCTCAGCTCTTTCTGGGACAGTGGCGCGGCTGCCCCTCTGTTGGTCTTCCTTGGTCTCTTGTGTTCTGGGGCCTCTGGATGTCTGGAGTTTTGATCTCCTCCATACCTGCTTCATGCCCTGGAGGACGGGGCTGTGCCCCCCCACACCCTCTAGCAGATCATTACATGAAGGAACCTTTTAAAAACAAGCGCGTCCATGCTCACAGGTGTACACACGGGTGCTCACACACACAAACTACACCCTTTTTGGCTCCTACCTCAAAGCACACTGTGTTCTGTTGATCTTATGTGCTGCACAATAATGTTTAATATTTAGTATTTACTGTCATATTCACATAGATCATCACGATGATGTTGTTTATTATATTGCTCTCTTTTTCGCCCTGTTTTCTCTTTTTTCTTTCTCAACAGGTGATCCAGGTGATTGATAGATGGATTTTTTGTCTGTTTGTTTTGTTGGTTTATGTTTTTTGCCTTCTATGACAGTTCCTCTTTCCCGCTGTTTTTCTTTCCCTCTTTCTTTCTCCCTTTTCCTTTCCCAGTCAAGTCTGTCCTGTATTTAGCAAGTGAAAATAGAATAAAATAAACAATAAAAGGTGAATCAAATAGACCATTATGGCGAGGTTGGGATGGTCCATTTGGTAAAGTAAATCCGTTGGGCATCTTTCTTTGCCTTTAGACAACAATTCTGATGGCAAAAGAACCAAACGGGACAGGCAAAAAAAAAGAAAAAAAATGATCAATTTATTTGTTTAGCTAGATGAAAATATCCCGAGATGAACATCAGAGTCCATTTATTCAGATGATCTCTATGCCAGTGATGAAGAGGACGAATTTATTGAGACCCACAGAGACACAACAGAAGTTTGTTTCAGAAACGATGCTCTGTGGTGACATCAGTAATTACATCCTCATGTTCATCATCGAATCCCTGCTCAGGATGAGTGGGCAGGTTCAAGATGCAAAGTTTGTTCCCTGCACATACAAAATATGAAAATGTATCAGATGTGAACCAATGAAGAGTTCAGATGAAAAGAATATAATCATCAGCATATTAAATGGCCTGCATTTGTATAGCGCTTTTCTAGTCCATAGGACCCCAAAGCACTTTACACTACATTCAGTCATTCACACACTGGCGATAGCAAGCTACATTGTAGCCACAGCTGCCCTGGGGCGCACTGACAGAGGAGAGGCTGCCGGACACGGGCGCCACCGGGCTCTCTGACCACCACCAGTAGGCAAACATGGGGTTAGTATCTTGCCCAAGGATATTTGGCATGCAGCCAGGATGCAGCCTGGGATCGAACCACCGACCTTCTGATTAGTGGCTGACCTGCTCTGCCACCTGAGCTACAGCCACCCCATATATTAAGGGATTGATTCAGAGTGTTACCTTTGGCTCTGTGTCGATATAAAGACATCATGAGGAGAGTGGAGATGACGTATGGACAGAATACAAGCAGGTGGAGGACCACTCTGAATGCAAGCTGGAGGGAACTGCAGTCAGTGGGTAGTGCTGAGGTGGTGGATGGAGGTGTGGTTGTAGGTTTTTCTGCAGAGAGAATCCCACCTGTTCAGGTGAATATGTGGATGAAATAAGAGGTGAAATCAGAGTGAAGCTCCTCACCTGTGACAGTGATCCAGCTGGATGGAGACTCTCCATGACCGCTGATGTCACACTTGTAGAGGCCTTCATCAGACCTGGAAACATGCTGGATGGTCATGTGACCTGTAGGCTGCTTCCTGATGAGGGAGCCATCTTTATAGAAAGCAGCTGGGAGGTTGGAGGGAGTGGTCTTTGTTTTACAGAGCAGAGTGACGTCATCTCCCTCCATCACAGGGAGGACAGGACTCTGCAGGATCACTGATCCACCTCAACACAGAGACAAACTACAGCATTTCATCCATTTACACACAGCTTCATCAACACTAACTCCACACACTCAGCTTACCAGTGACTGTCAGGTTAACCATGTTACTGATGCGACCCTCTCTGGACTCACACCAGTAAACTCCACTGTCCTGTGTTAAGATATAGCTAATACTACAGGAATTCCCAGTAGATTTCCCCCACTCAGCCCCACACTGAGTCCTGGTTTCTTTGCTTGTGTTTCTCCTCAGAGTCCATCTAGCAGAGCTGTCGTCCTCCTCACAGCTCAGAGACACAAAGTCATATTTAAAGAACTGAGAGCTGCTGGGACTCACAGTCAGACGAGCTGTGGGAGAATTCAGTGTATTTTTACTAGATTAATTGACCTGCTGACTTTTACAATTCGTTAATGGATGACAGGAAGACATTACCATAAGCACATCATTACAGTATTTACATTGGATTTGTCTCTAATACAGTTATTTCTTGTATTAATGTTCTTAAAGTCAATCAACACCATACATAAAACAATCACATGAGTATTCCAGTTGTTTTTTTAAACATCAAATGTATTTTACTTTACCTCAGCTTATCAAAATTCAGCATCAAAATCACAGAGTCATCTACAAGTCTCCATTATGCTAATGTGTTTTCATCTATGTTTTACCATTAAGTTTTTTGCTGCAACATGATGCATCTCTGTGTGCAATCAATTATTTTCTAAAGGCAGTAAATAAGCACGACTCTTAAAATAATGAAATAAACACTTTCAGTCTCACAGCCTTTATGAAAGCTTCATAAAATTAATAATCTGTCAAGTAAGTTTGTCTTTTTCAGCTGTAAAAATGGATGAATAAATACAGAAACGAGAAAAGAGTGTGATCCTCATTATGCTTATATTTCATAACTGTCAGACTTTAGCTGCATGAAGTATCTGAGAAATAGAATAAAACACATTCTGGTCCTTTAGTTTGTCACATGATGTTACTGACCTTGGTTTGTGTTGAGGCTCAGCAGTGAGATCAGAACTAAAGAGAAATTAAACTCAGGTTAGTTCAGAGTTTGTGGTGTTTAATGAAGTGATCAGAGAGCAGAGCAGACACAACATCTCTGTGAGCTGAGTGTAAGGAAATACTGAAGCAGAATCAGAGCAGGAAGGAGGAAGATTGTTGGATTCAAACATGTGAAGAAGATTCGTGTTACAGACAAAGATCACTGACAACAAAATAGACAGACTGGACTGGGACATACAATCAGCTCTGGCATTAAGAGTGGCTCATGTTCAAAGTTGAATCTCTCCCTTTCTAATTACATTCCTCCATCTATTTCATCTATTTTCTCACCTTGTTACTCTCACGTCTTTGTCACTTCCACTTACTTATTGTTGGGACTGTGCTCCCTCCTCCTGCACTTCTACCAGGAGTGGCTGTAGCTTAGGTGACAGAGCAACAACATCTTCTACTAATTGGAAGGTTGGTGGTTCGATATCTGACTTCCCAAGTCTGAATGCCAAATATACTTAAGAAAGATATTAACTCTAAGTTGCTCTCTCATGTGTCCATCAGAGTGTGAATGTTAGATAGGAAGCACTCAGAGCAGAAAAGCACTATATTAAACAAAAAACACCCAGCCCTGATTACAACTTCTTGTTAGATTTCTTCAGCAAAAAACACACAGACTGAACTTACAAAACAGCCATAGCGGCGATGTTTCCTCCATCTCTATCACCCAACGTTATGTTAAATAAAGTTGATCCTTTTCATCAGGAAGCTGTCAGAGGACGATCTAAGCACAAAGTCTGATCTTCCTGTCAGTCACAGCAGGTCGGCTGAAACCAAATGAGGTGGAGATGGTTTTGTTGCTGCTTCTCAGTTTTGACGTCAGAGAGACAATAACTAAACTGTGTGGCAGCACACTGACTTTACTTAACTTTAAGCATCAAAAACTGGCTTCAGTGCGACTAAACCCTGCACGAGCCTAAAGCAGGAAGCAATGAACCAATAAATGTTCACATAACCTCCTTAACATGAATCCTAGAAGAAGAAAAAACAGATGGCATAATTTAGAGTATCGGGAGCTCATGTTTAGTGATGTGACTGAAAAACAATTTCTGCATTTCTTAATAAATGTGTCCCACAGTCTCCTGGAGGAGTGAGTCAGGTTTACAGTGTGACAGAAGAAGGTTACTGACCTTGGTTTGTGGTGCAGCTCAGCAATGAGATCAGAACTAAAGAGAAATTAAACTCGTTCAGATGTCTTTTCTTTTCTTTATTGCTGAAATGAGCAGCGACAAAATCTACAATTGACAGCAGAACCTGAAGGCAACATGAGCACCTGTGTGATGCTTTTAGTGACCCTACAGCCTCCTCTGAAGGCGAGTGTTTGAAGCTCTTTTTTCACAAATGAAATAGAATGCAACTAAATTATTTAACATTTTATTGATAGTACATTCAATTATTTTTTTTTTACGACTGTTGCAGATTGTTAGAAACCAGCTGTGTCTTCCTGTAGCTGAATGTAGGTCAACTGTGGGGTCTGAGTTGGAGGTGAGCTTTAGCTTCTCTCTGTTTCAACCACTGACTTGTGGTCAGAAAGATAGTAAATAAATGTTTGGCTGCACAACATCAGACTGAAAGAAACACTAAAGATGTGAATCAGAATACTGGTGCTTTTTGGTAATCTCAGTCTCTCACTGAACGTGCTCCTTTGACTAGTTAGTACGTCATGGAGTGGGTGGGAGGTGTTATCCAACATTGTCTTTATCTTGGACAACATTTGCTTCTCCGACACCACCTTGAGAGAGTCCAGCTCCATCCCCACAACATTACTGGCCTTATGGATCAGTTTATCGAGTCATTGTTGGCATCAGTGACCCTCAGCCTGCTCCCCCAGCATGCAACAGCATAGAGGATCGCACTGACCACAAGAGACTCTTATAAAAATCCTGAGCATTTTCTGGCAGATGTTGAAGGACCTCAAAAAATAGAGACGACTCTGGCCCTTCCTGTAAAGTGCTGTGGTGTTTTTAGCCCAGTCCAGTTTATTTTCAATGTGTACTCCGAGGTATTTATAGTCCTCCACAATGTCTACACTGACCCCCTGGATTGAAACAGGGGTCAAGTGTTTCCTGGTCTTCCTGAAGTCCACGATCAGTTCTTTGGTCTTTGCCACGTTGAGCTGCAGATGATTCTGCTCACACCACGTGACAAAGGAGTCGACCACAGCCCGGTACTCTGTCTCATCATCTCTGCTGATGCATCCAACCACCGCAGAGTCATCAGAAAACTTCTGAAGATGGAGGTCTCTGCAGGGCTGGACTGGGACAAAAAATCGGCCCGGGCATTTTGACTGGTGACCGGCCCACCAGGTATTATAGGAAAAACCATAAATCCTCTGAATGAAAACAAACGCCGTTGTCACAGTGATGTACACTGTCTTGTTGGTATATATGTATCAGACTAATAAACTTAAACCTACACCATCCTCCCTATTCTGGTATTTTAAACTGTACCTGAAAGTAGACTGCTTGGTCGAGTTTACCTCCTGAACTATCTACAACACATGGTGAAAACCTGAAATTAAGACAGAGAAGACTAGAGGTGAGACATGATCATTACTGATTACTGATGACAGATTTAGATATATTTTCATACACCATTCATTTACCACATCAATAAACAGCATGGCAGGGCAAAATATTTTTTCTAACATGGCAACCTTTAAAAAGTGAAAGGAGACAGAAAGACAGGTGAGAAAGAATAAAGCTTAATATACTTTTTGATGGCATTTTACACAAAGTACTGGTGCAGAATCTAGAAAATGTGGGAAAATACTGGCATCATATCCAGTACTTAGCTACTCAAAAAATTACTATGTACAATAATGGATTTCTATACATTTTACATCAGATGAAAACGTTTGTTGTAAGATTCAGATAATTATTTTTTTTAAAAGTGAGACATTTTAAATGAGAATAAGAAAGTATTTCTTTGTGCCCCCCTCTCCCTTTTAATGCCCTAACTGGCCCCCTGGCAACACTTTGCTAGACCCGCCCCTGCACAGTTACCAGCTGTCAGCTACTTAGAAAAGGATCCTGGTGTTATTTGTCTCTCAGAAACAGTTCATAACTTCCCTTCAACTCATTCATGTCACCTAAAAGGTAAACCTGTTTCTCCATCACAGCTCTGATGATTCAGTAAGGACATCTCCTGGTTTCATCTTCATGTTTCCCTCTCACCAGATAACCAAACCATATCATGACCAGCAGCTTTACAGCTGTGGCTCCAGCAAACATCAGCTGATACTAGAAATTAATATTAAATAAATTCTAACAACAGCTGATCAAGCTTAAACGTGCTGCTGTTGTTTAGCGCGACATCAGCTGGTTTCCTCTTTCTGGCGCAAAGTGGGCGATAAACAAACAAGAGAGAAAAGCCGATCAGCTGATCATTGATCAGTTTCATGATTGATGTAGAAACAGGAGAGGGAGGGGGAGAGGATGAGAGAAGAAGAGGCAGCTGTGCAGCGTAAACACAGAATAACTCCAGCTTTGTGTCTTTTTCATTGTAGCAGAAGTCCGGGACAAACTGTTCCTTTTCACATCAATACGAGACGACTCCGTTTTTTACGGGACAGTTGGAAACTCTAATAACTAACCTTACAAATAAAATAAGATAAAACAAGTTCAACATCAATAACATCATAGCACCCGCCCAGCAGTATATAAACTCTGTCATGCTAGCTAGCACGCAGTACGAGTTATTGTAACTGACTGTAAAAAAGTCAGCACAACGAAAATAAACTCCACTTAAACTTGGTTTATATCTGACCCAGATAGACTGCAGGTCATAACTTCTTACCTGGAATTCAGTTCACCGCCTCGGGTCTCTGCTCCTCCTACCTTTCCGTCATCCACCTGCCAGCGTGTTGCATCTTCTGGCCTCCACCACTTGCTAATGTTACTGAATCTGTGGAAGCTCCGCAATAGCCACCACCAAACAACTGAGTTCTTTTACACATCTCCCAGCATCTGGCCAATCCACCGCCTTTCAGTGTTTATACCGTTACGGAAAAAAAAACGAAAAATCACCATCGGCCCACCGGGCAAATGCCCGGTACATTTTTTTGAGGGCCCCAACATAATTTCTTCAGAAGTAACTAAGTACTGTACACTCACACTAACAGAGTTTCTGTAAATCCTCTAAGTGTTTACTCTCCATGTTGTCAGAACTCTAATCTCACTGAAATCCAGCTGAATGTGTTGCACAGAAACCACATCACACAAGCTGAGCTGTGTTGATGTAACTGCAGTGAAAACACAGGCAGAGTCAGTATTTATCTCCACATAATGTTTAAAAGAAACAGTGTTAAATGGGTCTCTAAATATCTGAAATAAAATGTTCATTAATCAAATGTGATTTACATATGGTGGTCCTGAAACATTGACCCTGACCTACTTAGAAATGTCTGACAGTCATGAACAGTAAAAATTAGGATTTCAGTCCTGCTTCGATTTGATTTGTACTTTCACTCATATTTCTATGGATGTAGCATGTTGCAGCTAATGCGTGCTCCACCCTGTTGCACACATTTGGTCACTTATGACAACAACAACAACAACAAGAAACACTGTTGTGAAATAATTGAAGCTACAAACTAAATGATCCAAAATCAGTCGATCTTTCATACTGTCTGTGGGTCTTATGAGCCAGGCTGTGACAATGTGGGGGCTCACCTGGGATTCAGACCCAGGACCTCTCATTTCATATGAGGCTATGACAAAAAGAGTTGGGACAAAGAGGGCAGGGGGCCATCACAGCACAAACCACATGAGCTGTAGGTACAGGTACTAAAGAGTGACACGGACAACTGGAGCAGTTTGAAATGTTGCACAGGATGTGGCTTTAATAACAAAAAGCACCAACAAGAAAGAGTCAATTTCAAGGCTCACTGAAAAATTCACAGTTTGTGTTGATCCAGGAAGAGGTGAAAAGACAAAAACTGCATTAGTCCAGTCTGAGTCATGTGATCATGTGTTTACAGTCAGGCACCAAAACGCTATGACAGCATCTTTGTGTGACGGGTAGATTTAATTCCGGTCAGAACCATCAGGACACCTGCTACTCCAGTGAGATGATCAGGTAGGATGTGGAAACATGAAATACCAAAATAAAACAGGAAGTAGCGTGACTTTGTCTTTTTCTCTGATATTTGACCTGAAAATGTCTTTCATGTAAAAATAAGCTGAAAACGTCTTTCAGTGACAGAGCTGCAGTGATGCACACACACAGTACATGATGATCTCCTCCTGTGAGCAGGAATATTTACTGTTTATCTACATAAAAATATCCAGAGATGAACATCAGAGTCCATTTATCCAAATAATCTCAACATCAGAGATGGAGAGGACAAAGTTAGTGAGACTCACAGAGACACAACAGAGCTCTGATTCAGAAGTGATACTCTGTGGTGACATCAGTGATTACATCATCATGCTCGTTATCCAATCCCTGGTCAGGAAGAGTGGGCTTGGTTGAATCACTGATGCCATTTTCTGAAAAAACAAAAACAAAAGTAGAATATCTATCGGCTGTTTCTTCATGAAGAGACAGGATTTAATCATCAGAACATTCATTGATCAGTGAATGATTCAGTGTTACCTCTGGCTCTGCATTGATATAAAGACATCACGATGAGAGTGGAGATGATATATGGAGAGAAAACCACCAGGTGGAGGACTATTCTGAATGCAAGCTGTAGAGAGGAGTCAGCGGTCAGATCTGGAGCGGTGGGAATAGTTGTAGTGGTGGGTGGAGGTGTGGTTGTAGGTTTTTCTGTAGAGAGAATCCCACCTGTTCAGGTGAATATGTGGATGAAATAAGAGGTGAAATCAGAGTGAAGCTCCTCACCTGTGACAGTGATCCAGCTGGATGGAGACTCTCCATGACCGCTGATGTCACACTTGTAGAGGCCTTCATCAGACCTGGAAACATGCTGGATGGTCATGTGACCTCTAGTCATGTACCCGATGAGGGAGCCATCTTTGCAGAAAGCAGCTGGGAGGTTGGAGGGAGTGGTCTTTGTTTTACAGAGCAGAGTGACGTCATCTCCCTCCATCACAGGGAGGACAGGACTCTGCAGGATCACTGATCCACCTCAACACAGAGACAAACTACAGCATTTCATCCATTTACACACAGCTTCATCAACACTAACTCCACACACTCAGCTTACCAGTGACTGTCAGGTTAACCATGTTACTGATGGGACCCTCTCTGGACTCACACCAGTAAACTCCACTGTCATGAGGGAACACAGTGATGTTACAGGAAGAACCAGCACCTTCTCCCCACCCACCTCCACACTGGGTCTTGTGTTGTTTGCTTGTGTTTCTCCTCAGAGTCCATCCAGCAGAGCTGTCGTCCTCCTCACAGCTCAGAGACACAAAGTCATATTCAAAGAACTGAGAGCTGCTGGGACTCACAGTCAGACGAGCTGCCAGGAAGAAGAGGAGACACATACATTACATTGTTATCAGACATATTTTACACTGACTGAATTCACATTGTGAGTTGTTTTATGCTGACTTTCAGTGATGGGAAATTATCACTTTCATTCTTGCACCTCACATTTATATGACATCTAATCATTTAGACTGATATAATAACATGATTAGATACACCGACAATGACTGAGGAGGAGTCTGTCTGCAGTTAGCTGCACCATGTTCTTAATAAATGTGTCCCACAGTCTCCTGAGAGAGTGAGTCAGGTTTACAGTGTGACAGAAGAAGGTTACTGACCTTGGTTTGTGGTGCAGCTCAGCAGTGAGATCAGAACTAAAGAGAAATTAAACTCAGGTTAGTTCAGAGTTTCACATTCAACAAGACAGCAGAGGCATGAAAAACACAGAGTGAGCTTACAGAGCAGACACAGCAGAGACGTTTCCTCCATCCTGCTGCTCAATGACATCAAACCAGCTCTGAGATCACTTACACTGAGTAAAACCCTCCTCTTCCTCTTTCTGTTCTTCCCTTTTTTCTGACTCTGGGTTTCAGACTTGTGGTTATAAAAAACCTTGTGTGAAAAGACTTTGTGTTTATTTGTCTGCTACTCTGAAGCCATACTTTTAAAACACAAAGTAAAGATCAAAAGCAACAAAATCTACAACTGACATTTGACCCTGAATGCAAAATCAGTACCTGTGTGAGGTCTTCACTGAGTATCTCACCTCCTTGGAGGGAAAGTTGTGCAGCACTTTCTTGACAATTACATTTTAAATGTATCGACTATGTTAATGTAATTATTGATTTAATTAATAATATCACAGATTGAGCCAAACAAACTGTGTCTTCCTGTAGCTGACTGCACATTGACTCTGAGGTAGAAAGCTTTACTTGGTTTTGTGCATCTCTCTGTTCCAACCACTGACTCGTGGTCAAAAAGAGTAAACACATTGAGTGGCTGCAAAACATCAGACTACACATCATGCTCTAGTTAACATTTAGAAAGGTGTAAAGCAGACATGTGTTGGATACAGATAGTTGTGTTCATGTACCTGCAGTGAAAACACAGAGTCAAACATTATCTACCAATAATGTTTATAAGAGACGCTGTGACATGAATGAAAAGGGCTAAAAATTCACTGATTTGTTGACATTCAAAGGACAATGCCTAAAAAACACAGAGGTAACAGAAAACATGGAGACTACCTGACATAAACTTACAGATATCAGATGTAAAGCACAGATGGAGAGGATCATCATCAGCATACTGTCAGTGTCTATATCTGAAAATAAAGATTTTTAACAACTCGGTGATTTGTTGACTTTCTGCCTAAAAACAAAAAATAGAGACAGTAAAAAACACGGACATTTACTTACTTTGAGTCACACGTTTGTGAAATCCTCTACACATTTAGCAATCCAAGTACAGACATGGATTTTAGTGCACACACAAAATGACATTTACAGACACACATGCATTTGCTGCAACAACATCCACATAGAATCCTCTATCACATGAGTTGGACAATGAAAGGAAAGCTCCATGTGCGAATTACGGAGAAAGCTGTAAGATGTCAGCATCACCAATCGATGGAAGCAAATCTTACATTTTAACATTAGCTTTTTAAAATTGTATTTTAATCCTCAATGTTCTCAGAGGTTTGTGCTCAGTCAGGAAGATAAGAAGCGATCCCTGAATCCACTCCCAGTCACATGATGTTATTTTTACCATCTACTGGACACTATTTAAAGTAACATGTCAGTATCTGTGAGGGAAAGTGCATGATGCTCATCTGAGCAACCAGATTGTCCATTGATTTCAATAACAACACAGGAAATGCTATAATAAAACAGTCCTTATCAATAACTCTTTTATGTGTTCCTCAAATATCACTGCAGGTTTCATTTGGAGATAAACTGGATGCTACTGTCAATAATTAGTTACAGAGTTGCTGTCGTACACATAATGATGATAGAAATCTTCCTCTATGAAAGAATATTTGGTTTTTAATTTAGATAAAATGATCCAAAGATGAACATCAGACTCAATTTATTCTAATAATCTCCACAACAGAGATGGAGAGGACAAAGTTAGTGAGACGCCAACATCATCATGCGTATCATTCAATCCCTGCTCAGAGCGAGCAGATAGGATCAAGGTATAAAGATTGTTTAGTAACGAGTCCATTAGCTGAGCTATGCCAGAAAGCAGTTAGTGAACACCAGAGTGGTGTAAATCATGTCCTCTCTGTCATCCTCTACACGAGTCCTCAGGGTCCATTTCTTGTTCAAAACACTGTGCTGTACATTGCGATTCAAATAAAGACTCCAAGGTAGAGTGAATTAACAAATAGTGAATGTTTACTAAGGGTTACGTTGCAAAGATCCAACTAACTCCAAAGGTTAAATAAAAAAAAGAATCAGCAAACCAAAGTCCAGGTAGTTTCAGGAAACACCAGGAGTCTAATCAGCTCATCAGAAAAGAGGACAAAACAGGAAATACCAAAATAAAACAAAATGTACCAAAACATGTTCCTTTAACACCTGATCTGAAAACATCTGCAGGTTTCATTTAGAAATAAGTTGGATTACTTGTACAAAACAGTAGTTAAAGAGCTGCAGTGGTAAACACACAAACAAACCAGGAGATTTAAGCTAGAATACAAAACAAAATATGACAAGAATTAAAAAAAAAAAGAACAAACTAGGTATAAAGCAGGATAATAAATATAACTTAAATTACAAGTTAAAAAGTACTGGAGCAAAGACCCAGGCCTGTGAACAGTCCATGGACCTGAGAAGGAAGGAGAGGGACTGAGGAAATATCCAGAGGAAACATTATCTATATAGCAGATGTTTGGTGTTTTTTCTCCAACATCAGCTCTGAAAGCATCTGCAGGTTTGAATTTTTAGAAACAATCTGAATGCTTTGAAGAATCCCTTAGTTACAGAGCTCCAGTAAGACACACAGTATATGATGAAAATCTGCCTCTTGGGATCAATTCGTTTGATCTTCCCCTGCCAGTGGCAGACGCCCTCAGACATCGCTGCGTTGGTGGTTCTTTGTGTCCGGGGATGAGCGTCCAGGTACACACCGGCTCACTCCTGGTGGCTGCTTGTCGGGGCCTGGAGCCTCTTCGGGGGTGGGGTGCCCTCGGCCTCTTGGCCTGGGGCTTGATCACTCTGGCACGGCTGGCTGCAACCCAGCTTTGCCAGATGGGCACGTCACTGCAACTCCCCCCGGCTTCTCCTCCGCGGCTGCTGAGTGAGCCCTCATCTGGGACTCTCCTCAGCTCTTTCTGGGACAGTGGCGCGGCTGCCCCTCTGTTGGTCTTCCTTGGTCTCTTGTGTTCTGGGGGCCTCTGGATGTCTGGAGTTTTGATCTCCTCCATACCTGCTTCATGCCCTGGAGGACGGGGCTGTGCCCCCCCCTCCCCCCCCCTCCCCCCCCTCCCACACCCTCTAGCAGATCATTACATGAAGGAACCTTTTAAATACAAACGCGTCCATGCTCACAGGTGTACACACGGGTGATCACACACACAAACTACACCCTTTTTGGCTCCTACCTCAAAGCACACTGTGCGCTGTCGATCTTACGTGCTGCACAATAATGTTTAATATTTAGTATTTACTGTTATATTCACATAGATCATCACGATGATGTTGTTTATTCTATTGCTCTCTTTTTCGCCTGTTTTCTCTTTTTTCTTTCTCAACAGGTCATCCAGGTGATTGATAGATGGATTTTTTGTCTGTTTGTTTTGTTGGTTTATGTTTTTCTTTCCCTCTTTCTTTCTCCCTTTTCCTTTCCCAGTCAAGTCTGTCCTGTATTTAGCAAGTGAAAATAGAATAAAATAAACAATAAAAGGTGAATCAAATAGACCATTATGGCGAGGTTGGGATGGTCCATTTGGTAAAGTAAATCCGTTGGGCATCTTTCTTTGCCTTTAGACAATAATTCTGATGGCAAAAGAGCCAAACGGGACAGGCAAAAAAAAAAGAAAAAAAATGATCAATTTATTTGTTTAGCTAGATGAAAATATCCCGAGATGAACATCAGAGTCCATTTATTCAGATGATCTCTATGCCAGTGGTGAAGAGGACAAATTTATTGAGACCCACAGAGACACAACAGAAGTTTGTTTCAGAAACGATGCTCTGTGGTGACATCAGTAATTACATCCTCATGTTCATCATCGAATCCCTGCTCAGGATGAGTGGGCAGGTTCAAGATGCAAAGTTTGTTCCCTGCACATACAAAATATGAAAAAGTATCAGATGTGAACCAATGAAGAGTTCAGATGAAAATAATATAATCATCAGCATATTAAATGGCCTGCATTTGTATAGCGCTTTTCTAGTCCATAGGACCCCAAAGCACTTTACACTACATTCAGTCATTCACCCATTCACACACACATTCACACACTGGCGATAGCAAGCTACATTGTAGCCACAGCTGCCCTGGGGCGCACTGACAGAGGAGAGGCTGCCGGACACGGGCGCCACCGGGCCCTCTGACCACCACCAGTAGGCAAACATGGGGTTAGTATCTTGCCCAAGGATATTTGGCATGCAGCCAGGATGCAGCCTGGGATCGAAACACCGACCTTCTGATTAGTGGCTGACCTGCTCTGCCACCTGAGCTACAGCCACCCCATATATTAAGGGATTGATTCAGAGTGTTACCTTTGGCTCTGTGTCGATATAAAGACATCATGAGGAGAGTGGAGATGACGTATGGACAGAATACAAGCAGGTGGAGGACCACTCTGAATGCAAGCTGGAGGGAACTGCAGTCAGTGGGTAGTGCTGAGGTGGTGGGTGGAGGTGTGGTTGTATGTTTGTCTGCAGAGAGAATCCCACCTGTTCAGGTGAATATGTGGATGAAATAAGAGGTGAAATCAGAGTGAAGCTCCTCACCTGTGACAGTGATCCAGCTGGATGGAGACTCTCCATGACCGCTGATGTCACACTTGTAGAGGCCTTCATCAGACCTGGAAACATGCTGGATGGTCATGTGACCTGTAGGCTGCTTCCTGATGAGGGAGCCATCTTTATAGAAAGCAGCTGTGAGGTTGGAGGGAGTGGTCTTTGTTTTACAGAGCAGAGTGACGTCATCTCCCTCCATCACAGGGAGGACAGGACTCTGCAGGATCACTGATCCACCTCAACACAGAGACAAACTACAGCATTTCATCCATTTACACACAGCTTCATCAACACTAACTCCACACACTCAGCTTACCAGCGACTGTCAGGTTAACCATGTTACTGATGGGACCCTCTCTGGACTCACACCAGTAAACCCCACTGTCCTGTGTTAAGATATAGCTAATACTACAGGAATTCCCAGTAGATTTCCCCCACTCAGCCCCACACTGAGTCCTCTGCTGTTTGCTTGTGTTTCTCCTCAGAGTCCATCCAGCAGAGCTGTCGTCCTCCTCACAGCTCAGAGACACAAAGTCATATTTAAAGAACTGAGAGCTGCTGGGACTCACAGTCAGACGAGCTGTGGGAGAATTCAGTGTATTTTTACTAGATTAATTGACCTGCTGACTTTTACAATTCATTAATGGATGACAGGAAGACATTACCATAAGCACATCATTACAGTATTTACATTGGATTTGTCTCTAATACAGTTATTTCTTGTATCAATGTTCTTAAAGTCAACCAACACCATACATAAAACAATCACATGAATATTCCAGTTGTTTTTTTAAACATCAAATGTATTTTACTTTACCTCAGCTTATCAAAATTCAGCATCAAAATCACAGAGTCATCTACAAGTCTCCATTATGCTAATGTGTTTTCATCTATGTTTTACCATTAAGTTTTTTGCTGCAACATGATGCATCTCTGTGTGCAATTAATTATTTTCCAAAGGCAGTAAATAAGCACGACTCTTAAAATAATGAAATAAACACTTTCAGTCTCACAGCCTTTATGAAAGCTTCATAAAATTAATAATCTGTCAAGTAAGTTTGTCTTTTTCAGCTGTAAAAATGGATGAATAAATACAGAAACGAGAAAAGAGTGTGATCCTCATTATGCTTATATTTCATAACTGTCAGACTTTAGCTGCATGAAGTATCTGAGAAATAGAATAAAACACATTCTGGTCCTTTAGTTTGTCACATGATGTTACTGACCTTGGTTTGTGTTGAGGCTCAGCAGTGAGATCAGAACTAAAGAGAAACGAGTCTCAGGTTAGTTCAGAGTTTGTGGTGTTTAATGAAGTGATCAGAGAGCAGAGCAGACACAACATCTCTGTGAGCTGATTGTAAGGAAATACTGAAGCAGAATCAGAGCAGGAAGTAGGAAGATTGTTGGATTCAAACACGTGAAGAAGATTCGTGTTACAGACAAAGATCACTGACAACAAAATAGACAGACTGGACTGGGACATAAAATCAGCTCTGGCATTAAGAGTGGCTCATGTTCAAAGTTGAATCTCTCCCTTTCTAATTACATTCCTCCATCTATTTCATCTATTTTCTCACCTTGTTACTTTCACGTCTTTGTCACTTCCACTTACTTATTGTTGGGACTGTGCTCCCTCCTCCTGCACTTCTACCAGGAATGGCTGTAGCTTAGGTGACAGAGCAACAACATCTTCTACTAATTGGAAGGTTGGTGGTTCGATATCTGACTTCCCAAGTCTGAATGCCAAATATACTTAAGAAAGATATTAACTCTAAGTTGCTCTCTCATGTGTCCATCAGAGTGTGAATGTTAGATAGGAAGCACTCAGAGCAGAAAAGCACTATATTAAACAAAAAACACCCAGCCCTGATTACAACTTCTTGTTAGATTTCTTCAGCAAAAAACACACAGACTGAACTTACAAAACAGCCATAGCGGCGATGTTTCCTCCATCTCTATCACCCAACGTTATGTTAAATAAAGTTGATCCTTTTCATCAGGAAGCTGTCAGAGGACGATCTAAGCACAATGTCTGATCTTCCTGTCAGTCACAGCAGGTCGGCTGAAACCAAATGAGGTGGAGATGGTTTTGAGGTCAGAGAGACAATAACTAAACTGTGTGGCAGCACACTGACTTTACTTAACTTTAAGCATCAAAAACTGGCTTCAGTGCGACTAAACCCTGCACGAGCCTAAAGCAGGAAGCAATGAACCAATAAATGTTCACATAACCTCCTTAACATGAATCCTAGAAGAAAAAAAAACAGATGGCATAATTTAGAGTATCGGGAGCTCATATTTAGTGATGTGACTGAAAAACAATTTCTGCATTTCTTAATAAATGTGTCCCACAGTCTCCTGGAGGAGTGAGTCAGGTTTACAGTGTGACAGAAGAAGGTTACTGACCTTGGTTTGTGGTGCAGCTCAGCAGTGAGATCAGAACTAAAGAGAAATTAAACTAGTTCAGATGTCTTTTCTTTCCTTTATTGCTGAAATGAACAGCGACAAAATCTACAATTGACAGCAGAACCTGAAGGCAACATGAGCAGCTGTGTGATGCTTTTAGTGACCCTACAGCCTCCTCTGAAGGCGAGTGTTTGAAGCTCTTTTTTCACAAATGAAATAGAATGCAACTAAATTATTTAACATTTTATTGACAATACATTCAATTTTTTTTTTTTACGACTGTTGCAGATTGTTAGAAACCAGCTGTGTCTTCCTGTAGCTGAATGTAGGTCAACTGTGGGGTCTGAGTTGGAGGTGAGCTTTAGCTTCTCTCTGTTTCAACCACTGACTTGTGGTCAGAAAGATAGTAAATAAATGTTTGGCTGCACAACATCAGACTGAAAGAAACACTAAAGATGTGAATCAGAATACTGGTGCTTTTTGGTAATCTCAGTCTCTCACTGAACGTGCTCCTTTGACTAGTTAGTACGTCATGGAGTGGGTGGGAGGTGTTATCCAACATTGTCTTTATCTTGGACAACATTCGCTTCTCCGACACCACCTTGAGAGAGTCCAGCTCCATCCCCACAACATTACTGGCCTTATGGATCAGTTTATCGAGTCATTGTTGGCATCAGTGACCCTCAGCCTGCTCCCCCAGCATGCAACAGCATAGAGGACCGCACTGGCCACAAGAGACTCTTATAAAAATCCTGAGCATTTTCTGGCAGATGTTGAAGGACCTCGGTCGCCTCAAAAAATAGAGACGACTCTGGCCCTTCCTGTAAAGTGCTGTGGTGTTTTTAGCCCAGTCCAGTTTATTTTCAATGTGTACTCCGAGGTATTTATAGTCCTCCACAATGTCTACACTGACCCCCTGGATTGAAACAGGGGTCAAGTGTTTCCTGGTCTTCCTGAAGTCCACGATCAGTTCCTTGGTCTTTGCCACGTTGAGCTGCAGATGATTCTGCTCACACCACGTGACAAAGGAGTCGACCACAGCCCGGTACTCTGTCTCATCATCTCTGCTGATGCATCCAACCACCGCAGAGTCATCAGAAAACTTCTGAAGATGGCAGGTCTCTGCAGGGCTGGACTGGGACAAAAAATCGGCCCGGGCATTTTGACTGGTGACCGGCCCACCAGGTATTATAGGAAAAACCATAAATCCTCTGAATGAAAACAAACGCCGTTGTCACAGTGATGTACACTGTCTTGTTGGTATATATGTATCAGTCTAATAAACTTAGACCTACACCATCCTCCCTATTCTGGTATTCTAAACAGTACCTGAAAGTAGACTGCTTGGTCGAGTTAACCTCCTGAACTATCTACAACACATGGTGAAAACCTGAAATTAAGACAGAGAAGACTAGAGGTGAGACATGATCATTACTGATTACTGATGACAGATTTAGATATATTTTCATAAACCATTCATTTGCCACATCAATAAACAGCATGGCAGGGCAAAATATTTTTTCTAACATGGCAACCTTTAAAAAGTGAAAGGAGACAGAAAGACAGGTGAGAAAGAATAAAGCTTAATATACTTTTTGATGGCATTTTACACACAGTACTGGTGCAGTATCTAGAAAATGTGGGAAAATACTGGCATCATATCCAGTACTTAGCTACTCAAAAAATTACTATGTACAATAATGGATTTCTATACATTTTACATCAGATGAAAACGTTTGTTGTAAGATTCAGATAATTATTTTTTTTAAAAGTGAGACATTTTAAATGAGAATAAGAAAGAAAAGTATTTCTTTGTGCCCCCCTCTCCCTGTTAATGCCCTACATGCCCCCCTGGCAACACTTTGCTAGATCCGCCCCTGCACAGTTACCAGCTGTCAGCTACTTAGAAAAGGATCCTGGTGTTATTTGTCTCTCAGAAACAGTTCATAACTTCCCTTCAACTCATTCATGTCACCTAAAAGGTAAACCTATTTCTCCATCACCTGTTCAGCTCTGATGATCCAGTAAGGACATCTCCTGGTTTCATCTTCACGTTTCCCTCTCACCACATAACCAAACCAATATCATGACCAGCAGCTTTACAGCTGTGGCTCCAGCAAACATCAGCTGATACTAGAAATTAATATTAAATAAATTCTAACAACAGCTGATCAAGCTTAAACGTGCTGCTGTTGTTTAGCGCGACATCCGCTGGTTTCCTCTTTCTGGCGCAAAGTGGGAGATAAACAAACAAGAGAGAAAAGCCGATCAGCTGATCATTGATCAGTTTCATGATTGAAGTAGAAACAGGAGAGAGAGGGGAGAGGATGAGAGAAGAAGAGGCAGCTGTGCAGCGTAAACACATAATAACTCCAGCTTTGTGTCTTTTTCATTGTAGCAGAAGTCCGGGACAAACTGTTCCTTTTCACCTCAATACCAAATGCACAATATTTTCTCTGACTACGAGACGACTCCGTTTTTTACGGGACAGTTGGAAACTCTAATAACTAACCTTACAAATAAAATAAGATAAAACAAGTTCAACATCATTAACATCATAGCACCCGCCCAGCAGTATATAAACTCCGTCATGCTAGCTAGCACGCAGTACGAGTAATTGTAACTGACTGTAAAAAAGTCAGCACAACGAAAATAAACTCCACTTAAACTTGGTTTATATCTGACCCAGATAGACTGCAGGTCATAACTTCTTACCTGAAGTTCAGTTCACCTCCTCGGGTCTCTGCTCCTCCTGCCTTTCCGTCATCCACCTGCCAGCGTGTTGCATCTTCTGGCCTCCACCACTTGCTAATGTTACTGAATCTGTGGAAGCTCCGCAATAGCCACCACCAAATAACTGAGTTCTTTTACACATCTCCCTTCATCTGGCCAATCCACCACCTTTCAGTGTTTATACCGTTACGGAAAAAAAACGAAAAAAAACCTCATCGGCCCACCAGGCAAATGCCCGGTACATTTTTTTGAGGGCCCCAACATAATTTCTTCAGAAGTAACTAAGTACTGTACACTCACACTAACAGAGTTTTTGTGTTTACTCTCCATGTTGTCAGAACTCTAATCTCACTGAAATCCAGCTGAATGTGTTGCACAGAAACCACATCACACAAGCTGAGCTGTGTTGATGTAACTGCAGTGAAAACACAGGCAGAGTCAGTATTTATCTCCACATAATGTTTAAAAGAAACAGTGTTAAATGGGTCTCTAAATATCTGAAACACAATGTTCATTAATCAGTGATTTGATAACAAATTATTTGTTATCAAATCAAATGTGATTTACATATGGTGGTCCTGAAACATTGACCCTGACCTACTTAGAAATGTCTGACAGTCATGAACAGTAAAAATTAGGATTTCAGTCCTGCTTCGATTTGATTTGTACTTTCACTCATATTTCTATGGATGTAGCATGTTGCAGCTAATGCGTGCTCCACCCTGTTGCACACATTTGGTCACTTATGACAACAACAACAACAACAACAAACACTGCTGTGAAATAATTGAAGCTACAAACTAAATGATCCAAAATCAGTCGATCTTTCATACTGTCTGTGGGTCTTATGAGCCAGGCTGTGACAATGTGGGGGCTCACCTGGGATTCAGACCCAGGACCTCTCATTTCATATGAGGCTATGACAAAAAGAGTTGGGACAAAGAGGGCAGGGGGCCATCACAGCACAAACCACATGAGCTGTAGGTACAGGTACTAAAGAGTGACACGGACAACTGGAGCAGTTTGAAATGTTGCACAGGATGTGGCTTTAATAACAAAAAGCACCAACAAGAAAGAGTCAATTTCAAGGCTCACTGAAAAATTCACAGTTTGTGTTGATCCAGGAAGAGGTGAAAAGACAAAAACTGCATTAGTCCAGTCTGAGTCATGTGATCATGTGTTTACAGTCAGGCACCAAAACGCTATGACAGCATCTGTGTGTGACGGGTAGATTTAATTCTGGTCAGAACCATCAGGACACCAGCTACTCCAGTGAGGTGATCAGGTAGGATGTGGAAACATGAAATACAAAAATCAAACAGGAAGTAGCATGACTTTGTCTTTTTCTCTGATATTTGACCTGAAAACGTCTTTCAGTGACAGAGCTGCAGTGATGCACACACACAGTACATGATGATCTCCTCCTGTGAGCAGGAATATTTACTGTTTATCTACATAAAAATATCCAGAGATGAACATCAGAGTCCATTTATCCAAATAATCTCAACATCAGAGATGGAGAGGACAAAGTTAGTGAGACTCACAGAGACACAACAGAGCTCTGATTCAGAAGTGATACTCTGTGGTGACATCAGTGATTACATCATCATGCTCATTATCCAATCCCTGGTCAGGAAGAGTGGGCTTGGTTGAATCACTGATGCCATTTCCTGAAAAAACAAAAACAAATGTAGAATATCTATCGGCTGTTTCTTCATGAAGAGACAGGATTTAATCATCAGAACATTCATTGATCAGTGAATGACTCAGTGTTACCTCTGGCTCTGCATTGATATAAAGACATCATGATGAGAGTGGAGATGATATATGGAGAGAAAACCACCAGGTGGAGGACTATTCTGAATGCAAGCTGTAGAGAGGAGTCAGCGGTCAGCTCTGGAGCGGTGGGAATAGTTGTAGTGGTGGGTGGAGGTGTGGTTGTAGGTTTGTCTGCAGAGAGAATCCCACCTGTTCAGGAGAATATGTGGATGAAATAAGAGGTGAAATCAGAGTGAAGCTCCTCACCTGTGACAGTGATCCAGCTGGATGGAGACTCTCCATGACCGCTGATGTCACACTTGTAGAGGCCTTCATCAGACCTGGAAACATGCTGGATGGTCATGTGACCTGTAGGCTGCTTCCTGATGAGGGAGCCATCTTTATAGAAAGCAGCTGTGAGGTTGGAGGGAGTGATCTCTGTTTTACAGAGCAGAGTGACGTCATCTCCCTCCATCACAGGGAGGACAGGACTCTGCAGGATCACTGATCCACCTCAACACAGAGACAAACTACAGCATTTCATCCATTTACACACAGCTTCATCAACACTAACTCCACACACTCAGCTTACCAGTGACTGTCAGGTTAACCATGTTACTGATGGGACCCTCTCTGGACTCACACCAGTAAACCCCACTGTCCAGTTTGAAGATATAGCTGATGTTACAGGAAGAACCAGCTGGTTTTCCCCATCCATCTCCACACTGGGTCTTGGTTTCTTTGCTTGTGTTTCTCCTCAGAGTCCATCCAGCAGAGCTGTCGTCCTCCTCACAGCTCAGAGACACAAAATCATCTTTAAAGAACTGAGAGCTGCTGGGACTCACAGTCAGACGAGCTGTGGAAGAATTCAGTGTATTTTTACTAGATTAATTGACCTGCTGACTTTTACAATTCGTTAATGGATGACAGGAAGACATTACCATAAGCATATCATTACAGTATTTACATTGGATTTGTCTCTAATACAGTTATTTCTTGTATTAATGTTCTTAAAGTCAATCAACACCATACATAAAACAATCACATGAATATTCCAGTTGTTTTTTTAAACATCAAATGTATTTTACTTTACCTCAGCTTATCAAAATTCAGCATCAAAATCACAGAGTCATCTACAAGTCTCCATTATGCTGATATGTCTTCATCTATGTTTTACCATTAAGGTTTTTGCTGCAACATGATGCATCTCTGTGTGCAATCAATTATTTTCTAAAGGCAGTAAATAAGCACGACTCTTAAAATAATGAAATAAACACTTTCAGTCTCACAGCCTTTATGAAAGCTTCATAAAATTAATAATCTGTCAAGTAAGTTTGTCTTTTTCAGCTGTAAAAATGGATGAATAAATACAGAAACGAGAAAAGAGTGTGATCCTCATTATGCTTATATTTCATAACTGTCAGACTTTAGCTGCATGAAGTATCTGAGAAATAGAATAAAACACATTCTGGTTCTTTAGTTTGTCACATGATGTTACTGACCTTGGTTTGTGTTGAGGCTCAGCAGTGAGATCAGAACTAAAGAGAAACGAGTCTCAGGTTAGTTCAGAGTTTGTGGTGTTTAATGAAGTGATCAGAGAGCAGAGCAGACACAACATCTCTGTGAGCTGAGTGTAAGGAAATACTGAAGCAGAATCAGAGCAGGAAGGAGGAAGATTGTTGGATTCAAACACGTGAAGAAGATTCGTGTTACAGACAAACATCACTGACAACAAAATAGACAGACTGGACTGGGACATAAAATCAGCTCTGGCATTAAGAGTGGCTCATGTTCAAAGTTGAATCTCTCCCTTTCTAATTACATTCCTCCATCTATTTCATCTATTTTCTCACCTTGTTACTTTCACGTCTTTGTCACTTCCACTTACTTATTGTTGGGACTGTGCTCCCTCCTCCTGCACTTCTACCAGGAATGGCTGTAGCTTAGGTGACAGAGCAACAACATCTTCTACTAACTGGAAGGTTGGTGGTTCGATATCTGACTTCCCAAGTCTGAATGCCAAATATACTTAAGAAAGATATTAACTCTAAGTTGCTCTCTCATGTGTCCATCAGAGTGTGAATGTTAGATAGGAAGCACTCAGAGCAGAAAAGCACTATATTAAACAAAAAACACCCAGCCCTGATTACAACTTCTTGTTAGATTTCTTCAGCAAAAAACACACAGACTGAACTTACAAAACAGCCATAGCGGCGATGTTTCCTCCATCTCTATCACCCAACGTTATGTTAAATAAAGTTGATCCTTTTCATCAGGAAGCTGTCAGAGGACAATCTAAGCACAACGTCTGATCTTCCTGTCAGTCACAGCAGGTCGGCTGAAACCAAATGAGGTGGAGATGGTTTTGTTGCTGCTTCTCAGTTTTGACGTCAGAGAGACAATAAATAAACTGTGTGGCAGCACACTGACTTTACTTAACTTTAAGCATCAAAAACTGGCTTCAGTGCGACTAAACCCTGCACGAGCCTAAAGCAGGAAGCAATGAACCAATAAATGTTCACATAACCTCCTTAACATGAATCCTAGAAGAAAAAAAAACAGATGGCATAATTTAGAGTATCGGGAGCTCATATTTAGTGATGTGACTGAAAAACAATTTCTGCATTTCTTAATAAATGTGTCCCACAGTCTCCTGGAGGAGTGAGTCAGGTTTACAGTGTGACAGAAGAAGGTTACTGACCTTGGTTTGTGGTGCAGCTCAGCAGTGAGATCAGAACTAAAGAGAAATTAAACTAGTTCAGATGTCTTTTCTTTCCTTTATTGCTGAAATGAACAGCGACAAAATCTACAATTGACAGCAGAACCTGAAGGCAACATGAGCAGCTGTGTGATGCTTTTAGTGACCCTACAGCCTCCTCTGAAGGGGAGTGTTTGAAGCTCTTTTTACACAAAGAAAATAAAATTCAACTATTTAATATATTATTGATAGTACATTCAATGATTTTTTTTTACGACTGTTGCAGATTGTTAGAAATCAAATGTGTCTTCCTGTAGCTGAATGTAGGTCAACTGTGAGGTCTGAGTTGGAGGTGGGCTTTAGCTTCTCTCTGTTTCAACCACTGACTTGTGGTCAGAAAGATAATAAATAAATGTTTGGCTACACAACATCAGACTGAAAGAAACACTAAAGATGTGAATCAGAATACTGGTGCTTTTTGGTAATCTCAGTCTCTCACTGAACCAGGGGCGGAGCGTGGGGGTGGCTTACTGGGCTTAAGCCCGGGTTGTTTTGTCAGAAGCCCGGGGTATTTTGGAGTGTAATTTTTTCCATAGTTAGATGCCTGGCTGACAACTGTATAAAACAAAAAGTACACACAATATTCGAAGCACATAGTGCACACTGTGGGAATTTACGACTGTGCGTGAATCCCCCCTGATATTGGTATGATCCGAGCTCAGGCACTAAGCGACTGAGGGAGGGGGCGGGGCAGCTGCTGCCCGTGAGTGCGCTGTTGGACAGACGGAGCCAGCCATACTAAGGAGAGCCTAAGTTCGACCAGGTACCAAAGCAAATCATTCGTACCGTACAAATAATGTAAATATGACGGTGCATCACGAAAGATTGATATCAAACTGATCACTTGACCAATATTACGTCACTTGCTCTTCAAGTGAATCAACAAATGGCGAAATGAAAAGCCGAACAAATGCTATTTTTTTTTTGGAGAGTCTTAGCTTACATGTGTTTATTTCATATTTTCAGTTCTTACCCTCCCCGACTAAATCGGTTTCAGTTATGTACTGAAATATAAGAATGGACATTAGAGGCTTCTTTCAAAGAAAAAACTCAGGTAAATGTTATTTTATATATTATGCTTTGTATGTTGTTCAGTATATTTCTATGCAAAACAAGAGGGATTTCAGTACACAGCAGGATATTCACATTTGTAACCAGATATTTACACTTTAGGGAGAAAACATGAAACATTTTTACTGTACAACATCAATTTAGAGTAAACTTTTGTTTTAGATAAATATTGAAATATATTTTGAATTAGTTAAATGTCAGAATAAAGAGAGAGAGATCTGTCTATTTTTATCACTTTCATCAAATGTAGGAGTACATATACACTAGGGGTGCAACGATACACAAAATTCACGGTTCGGTTCGGTTCGATACTTTGGTGTCACGGTTCGATATTTTTTCGATACAAAAAAAATGTTCATGCCTTTTTAATTTGTCATTTATTAAAATTATAAATATATATTTTAACTCAAAAGTACAGTTTTTAAATTTAACCCTAACCCTTGTGCGTGTTTTTTATTTTGACAGTGAATGCGCACCTGCGGACCACTTATGTGCAGCCCTGGTTATTTAGCTCATCATATTGCAGCCACAGAAATTATTTTGTCCATGAAACCATAAAGCTGCACTTTCTTTTTGCCTTATAGTCTGATTTGTCATAACTTCTCCGTTTTGTGGTAAGCTTTTCTTTGGCTGTCACTTCTTCACCCTGACCTGTCTTATTTGGCTCAGCAGAACTAAAATATATATCTGTCTGTGAAGGTTCTCAGTCATCCAGGTCATTGTAGTCAAATATATATACTGCTGCTTTTACACGCTCACTCACATAAGCTCAGCGATTCTCTGCACGATCAACCTCTCACATGTTTAAGCTTGCTGCAGGAGATTTCACTTGTCATGTTTGCATAGTAAGCTAATGATTAATAAGACGATGTCAGAGGAATTGGTGCGCAAATTATCATCACTCACAGATCAGTGCTGTCGCTCTCTATACACAGTTCAGCGATTGCAAAGTGAAAGCAAAAAAACAAGCGCAAATTCAAACGCGACTTCAATATGTCACATATTGACAGTGGCTCACCGATGCCAATGACATAATTACCCAGCTACATTTCTGAAAGAATGCAAAAGCATTGACATATATTTTTCCTTCCTACAATAGCCCGACGGGCAGGGAAGAGATAGATTTTGGTAGCCCGACTGAAAAAAAATCGCTAGCCCCAGGACGTCGGGCTAGCGATATTGCAAGCCCTGTATCTGATTGAGGAATCACTCATCTTTGGAAAAGAGTTTATTACAGAGAAATGTCTCTTTCCAAAATAAAAGCTATACTATCCGCTTCTTCTGGGCTATATTCTCAGCAGCATAAGGAGAGTCATGTGCTAACAGCTGTCTAAATGACTCGGCTAAAGTTAGTAGCATGCTTGTTGTTTTTGTCTTTGCACTAGGATGATGTCGGCGTAAATGTGCAGTCATATTCGTTGTGTTCCCACTAGTGCTTTCAGGTTAATCTCGTTGAAATGACCTTAACACCACAACACGGCAAATCTCCGTTAACGAGCTACCGCCGATCGCCCCGTGCATGGGGCTAGACAGCCAACACGTTAACGAGCTAACTGCGCTAACACACTAGTTCCCACCCATGTAATTGAGCATTGCATGGCACATCCAACATACTGTTTTACTTTAGTCCATGACGCGCTTACCTTCAGGGTCATACGTCACATGAAAACCAAAATAATTCCAAACGCCAGATCTGAATGAGGGTGGGGGAGGTGCCCTGCGCTCTTCCTTCTGACGATGCTGTCTGTGTTGAGCGCTCAGTGGATCTGCGCTCGACAGTGCAGCCTAGGCGGAGCAGTCGAACGCAGATTCACTGAGCGCTCAACACAGACAGCATCGTCAGAAGGAAAGTTGATAAAATAAATTACAAATGTTGTATTGTTCGATACATATGCGTACCGAACCGAAAGCACTGTATCGAACGGTTCAATATCGATACGAATATCGTTGCACCCCTAATATACACTAAGTTTATTGTTAATTAATAAGAAACTCCAGACGATTCCATTCTGAGCTGAAGAAGCTTCTGATAGGTTAGTAGAGTCCATGTGAGTAAACTGGTGGCACAGCTGTGGATGCATATAAGGCAAAACACAGAGCCTGTTTCTGTGACATGGGAACATCAAGAGATGTCAACCAAAACACCAGAAAAAGAACTGTGGAGCTCCATAAGTGTGGCTCAATTTGAATACAATTTGGTGCCATTTGCAATTAAGAAATACAGATAGTTTCTCTCTTTACTCTTAAAGTTAACAAATATGTTTTTATATTTATCAATCTAAAAAAATAAATATTTAGTCTGATTTGATCTTACAATTAAAAAAGTGTTTTTTATCTGAAGAGTTTGTAAATATCTGTATATTTGATGATTGTCAGCACAAAGAGAGAGAGAGAGAAAGGAACAGAGAGGGAGAGAGAGGGAGAGAGAGAATGAGGACAGAACAGAGATGAACAAGAGCAGGTGAGACACACATGTTAGTCAAATGGTTGTTTGCCAAAAGTATCACCGTATCATAGGTACTCATGTATCTCGTACCTAGTGTTTCTTTTTAGGTTTGTTATTTTTCAAATTCTACATTTATTAAGTTCTGCAGCTTGTTTGCACAACAAGGCTGAATAATTATATAAACCTTTCTCAATCTAAATATTGTACTTTGGTAGAATTAAAAAATAAGTGTAGTGCAGGTCTATGATGATTTTTAGTGCTACTATCATCTAGTTCTGATTCTGGTTCTGTCTTGGTTAAGTCCTCAGTAGTCCTGATTTTGAACTGTTGTAATCCTGTTTTAATTCTGGATCAGTTCTGGGTCTGGTTGAATTGGGGTTTAGTCCTTGTGTCTTGATACAGGCCTGACCTTGTTCTGCCTTGCTGCTTAATTAAAAAACTAGTTTAAGGTGTCCTGCACATGTGATATATATTTTTCCCTATATGAAGTCATTCTTTTTTGAACAAAACTCAAAACAGAGCCAATTAATCTTTCAGTCATTTCTACACCCCCCCCCCCCCCCCCCAACGGGGAAAAAAAAATGCCACATGCATACGATCCTTTTGGGCTAAGCACCGGGTGTTTCAAATGTCTGGCTCCGCCTCTGCACTGAACGTGCTCCTTTGACTAGTTAGTACGTCATGGAGTGGGTGGGAGGTGTTATCCAACATTGTCTTTATCTTGGACAACATTCGCTTCTCCAACACCACCTTAAGAGAGTCCAGCTCCATCCCCACAACATTACTGGCCTTATGGATCAGTTTATCGAGTCATTGTTGGCATCAGTGACCCTCACCCTGCTCCCCCAGCATGCAACAGCATAGAGGATCGCACTGACCACAAGAGACTCTTATAAAAATCCTGAGCATTTTCTGGCAGATGTTGAAGGACCTCGGTCGCCTCAAAAAATAGAGACGACTCTGGCCCTTCCTGTAAAGTGCTGTGGTGTTTTTAGCCCAGTCCAGTTTATTGTCAATGTGCACTCCAAGGTATTTATAGTCCTCCACAATGTCAACACTGACCCCCTGGATTGAAACAGGGGTCAAGTGTTTCCTGGTCTTCCTGAAGTCCACGATCAGTTCTTTGGTCTTTGCCACGTTGAGCTGCAGATGATTCTGTTCACACCACGTGACAAAGGAGTCGACCACAGCCCGGTACTCTGTCTCATCATCCCTGCTGATGCATCCAACCACCGCAGAGTCATCAGAAAACTTCTGAAGATGGAGGTCTCTGCAGGGCTGGACTGGGACAAAAAATCGGCCCGGGCATTTTGACTAGAGACCGGCCCACCAGGTATTATAGGAAAAACCATAAAGCCTCTGAATGAAAACAAACTGTTGTCACAGTGATGTACACTGTCTTGTTGGTATATATGTATCAGTCTAATAAACTTAGACCTACACCATCATCCCTATTCTGGTATTTCTAAACTGTACCTGAAAGTAGACTGCTTGGTCGAGTTAACCTCCTGAACTATCTACAACACATGGTGAAAACCTGAAATTAAGACAGAGAAGACTAGAGGTGAGACATGATCATTACTGATTACTGATGGCAGATTTAGATATATTTTCATAAGCCATTCATTTGCCACATCAATAAACAGCAGGGCAAAATATTTTTTTCTAACATGGCAACCTTTTAAAAGTGAAAGGAGACAGAAAGACAGGTGAGAAAGAATAAAACTTAATATACTTTTGGATGGCATTTTACACAAAGTACTGGTACAGAATCTAGAAAATGTGGGAAAATGCTGGCATCATATCCAGTACTTAGCTACTCAAAAAATTACTATGTACAATAATGGATTTCTATACATTTTACATCAGATGAAAACGTTTGTTGTAAGATTCAGATAATTATTTGTTAAAAGCTAGACATTTTAAATGAGAATAAGAAAGTATTTCTTTGTGCCCCCCTCTCCCTGTTAATGCCCTACCTGGCCTCCTGGCAACACTTTCCTAGATCCGCCCCTGCACAGTTACCAGCTGTCAGCTACATAAAAAAGGATCCTGGTGTTATTTGTCTCTCAGAAACAGTTCATAACTTCCCTTCAACTCATTCATGTCACCTAAAAGGTAAACCTGTTTCTCCATCACCTGTTCAGCTCTGATGATTCAGTAAGGACATCTCCTGGTTTCATCTTCATGTGTCCCTCTCACCACATAACCAAACCATATCATGACCACCAGCTTTACAGCTGTGGCTCCAGCAAACATCAGCTGATACTAGAAATTAATATTAAATAAATTCTAACAACAGCTGATCAAGCTTAAACGTGCTGCTGTTGTTTAGCGCGACATCCGCTGGTTTCCTCTTTGTGGGGCAAAGTGGGCGATAAACAAACAAGAGAGAAAAGCCGATCAGCTGATCATTGATCAGTTTCATGATTGAAGTAGAAACAGGAGAGGGAGGGGGAGAGAATGAGAGAAGAAGAGGCAGCTGTGCAGCAAAGACACAGAATAACTCCAGCTTTGTGCCTTTTTCATTGTAGCTGAAGTCCGGGACAAAATGTTCCTTTTCACCTCAAAACAAAACGCATAATATTTTCTCTGACTACGAGACGACTCCGTTTTTTACGGGACAGTTGGAAACTCTAATAACTAACCTTACAAATAAAATAAGATAAAACAAGTTCAACATCAATAACATCATAGCACCCGCCCAGCAGTATATAAACTCCGTCATGCTAGCTAGTACGCAGTACGAGTTATTGTAACTGACTGTAAAAAGTCAGCATAACGAAAATAAACTCCACCTAAACTTGGTTTATATCTGACCCAGATAGACTGCAGGGTCATAACTTCTTACCTGAAGTTCAGTTCACTGCCTCAGGTCTCTGCTCCTCCTGCCTTTCCGTCATCCACCTGCCAGCGTGTTGCATCTTCTGGCCTCCACCACTTGTTAATGTTACTGAATCTGTGGAAGCTCTGCGATAGCCACCACCAAACAACTGAGTTCTTTTACACATCTCCCTTCATCTGGCCAATCTACCACCTTTCAGTGTTTATACCGTTACAGAAAGAAAAAAAAAAAAAAACCTCATCGGCCCATAAAAACGAAAAATCACCATCGGCCCACCAGGCAAATGCCCGGTACATTTTTTTTGAGGGCCCCAACATAATTTCTTCAGAAGTAACTAAGTACTGTACACTCACACTAACAGAGTTTTTGTGTTTACTCTCCATGTCGTCAGAACTCTAATCTCACTGAAATCCAGCTGAATGTGTTGCACAGAAACCACATCACACAAGCTGAGCTGTGTTGATGTAACTGCAGTGAAAACACAGGCAGAGTCAGTATTTATCTCCACATAATGTTTAAAAGAAACAGTGTTAAATGGGTCTCTAAATATCTGAAATAAAATGTTCATTAATCAGTGATTTGATTACAAATTATTTGTTATCAAATCAAATGTGATTTACATATGGTGGTCCTGAAACATTGACCCTGACCTACTTAGAAATGTCTGACAGTCATGAACAGTAAAAATTAGGATTTCAGTCCTGCTTCGATTTGATTTGTACTTTCACTCATATTTCTATGGATGTAGCATGTTGCAGCTAATGCGTGCTCCACCCTGTTGCACACATTTGGTCACTTATGACAACAACAACAAGAAACACTGTTGTGAAATAATTGAAGCTACAAACTAAATGATCCAAAATCAGTCGATCTTTCATACTGTCTGTGGGTCTTATGAGCCAGGCTGTGACAATGTGGGGGCTCACCTGGGATTCAGACCCAGGACCTCTCATTTCATATGAGGCTATGACAAAAAGAGTTGGGACAAAGAGGGCAGGGGGCCATCACAGCACAAACCACATGAGCTGTAGGTACAGGTACTAAAGAGTGACACGGACAACTGGAGCAGTTTGAAATGTTTCACAGGATGTGGCTTTAATAACAAAAAGCACCAACAAGAAAGAGTCAATTTCAAGGCTCACTGAAAAATTCACAGTTTGTGTTGATCCAGGAAGAGGTGAAAAGACAAAAACTGCATTAGTCCAGTCTGAGTCATGTGATCATGTGTTTACAGTCAGGCACCAAAACGCTATGACAGCATCTGTGTGTGACGGGTAGATTTAATTCTGGTCAGAACCATCAGGACACCATGCTACTCCAGTGAGATGATCAGGTAGGATGTGGAAACATGAAATACAAAAATCAAACAGGAAGTAGCAGTGACTTTGTCTTTTTCTCTGATATTTGACCTGAAAACGTCTTTATGTAAAGCTGAAGTAGTGACAGAGCTGCAGTGATGCACACACACAGTACATGATGATCTCCTCCTGTGAGCAGGAATATTTACTGTTTATCTACATAAAAATATCCAGAGATGAACATCAGAGTCCATTTATCCAAATAATCTCAACATCAGAGATGGAGAGGACAAAGTTAGTGAGACTCACAGAGACACAACAGAGCTCTGATTCAGAAGTGATACTCTGTGGTGACATCAGTGATTACATCATCATGCTCATTATCCAATCCCTGGTCAGGAAGAGTGGGCTTGGTTGAATCACTGATGCCATTTCCTGAAAAAACAAAAACAAATGTAGAATATCTATCGGCTGTTTCTTCATGAAGAGACAGGATTTAATCATCAGCACATTCATTGATCAGTGAATGACTCAGTGTTACCTCTGGCTCTGCATTGATATAAAGACATCACGATGAGAGTGGAGATGATATATGGAGAGAAAACCACCAGGTGGAGGACTATTCTGAATGCAAGCTGTAGAGAGGAGTCAGCGGTCAGCTCTGGAGCGGTGGGAATAGTTGTAGTGGTGGGTGGAGGTGTGGTTGTAGGTTTGTCTGCAGAGAGAATCCCACCTGTTCAGGTGAATATGTGGATGAAATAAGAGGTGAAATCAGAGTGAAGTTGCTCACCTGTGACAGTGATCCAGCTGGATGGAGACTCTCCATGACCGCTGATGTCACACTTGTAGAGGCCTTCATCAGACCTGGAAACATGCTGGATGGTCATGTGACCTGTAGGCTCCTCCCTGATGAGGGAGCCATCTTTATAGAAAGCAGCTGGGAGGTTGGAGGGAGTGGTCTTTGTTTTACAGAGCAGAGTGACGTCATCTCCCTCCATCACAGGGAGGACAGGACTCTGCAGGATCACTGATCCACCTCAACACAGAGACAAACTACAGCATTTCATCCATTTACACACAGCTTCATCAACACTAACTCCACACACTCAGCTTACCAGTGACTGTCAGGTTAACCATGTTACTGATGGGACCCTCTCTGGACTCACACCAGTAAACCCCACTGTCCAGTTTGAAGATGTAGCTGATGTTACAGGAAGAACCAGCACCTTCTCCCCACCCATCTCCACACTGAGTCCTCTGTTGTTTGCTTGTGTTTCTCCTCAGAGTCCATCCAGCAGAGCTGTCGTCCTCCTCACAGCTCAGAGACACAAAGTCTCCTTTAAAGAACTGAGAGCTGCTGGGACTCACAGTCAGACGAGCTGTGAGGAAGAAAACATATAGAACTACAGTGTCAGTACAGTCTTATACAACCACTTAAGTCCTCATACCAGATGTCATTATGGTCAATAAATCAGTTGTTTCTTGCATTAGACTAATTGCCAACAAAATTTTTTGGTGTGTTTGATCTAAATAAGACATGACAACATTTAGACTGAACAAGAGTAACGCTGACATGTTCTTAATAAATGTGTCCCACAGTCTCCTGAGAGAGTGAGTCAGGTTTACAGTGTGACAGAAGAAGGTTACTGACCTTGGTTTGTGGTGCAGCTCAGCAGTGAGATCAGAACTAAAGAGAAATTAAACTCAGGTTAGTTCAGAGTTTCACATTCAACAAGACAGCAGAGGCATGAAAAACACAGAGTGAGCTTACAGAGCAGACACAGCAGAGACGTTTCCTCCATCCTGCTGCTCAATGACATCAGACCAACACTGACATCAGCTCATGGTTACACTGAGTAAAACCCTCCTCTTCCTCTTTCTCTGTCTCTTGGTTTCAGACTTGTGGTTAGAAAAAACCTTGTGTGAAAAAGCTTTGTGTGTTTATTTCTCTGCTTCCTTGAAACCAAAGTTTTACACGTTTCAACTGAATATTGAATAAGAATGAAAAGCAACAATATCTACGACTGACAGTTGACCTTGAATGCAACACTAGTACCTGTATGATGCCTTCACTGACTCTCCGACCTCTTTTAATGGATGTTTTCTCAGCTCTTTGAAATAATTATATTGACTGCATTAAAGCAATTATTGATTTAATTAATAATGTCGCAGATTGAGCCAAACAAACTGTGTCTTCCTGTAGTTGACTGCACGTTAACTGTGCAAACTTTAGTTGTTTTCTGCTTCTCTCTGTTCCAACCACTGACTTGTGGTCCAAAAGACTAAATAACTTGAATGGCTGCACAACATCAGACTACACGTCACACCCTGGTTAATGTTTGTGAAGGTCTGAAGGAGACGTGCTGCATACAGTGAGCTGTGTTCATGTACCTGCAGTGACAACACAAGATCACAAATCTTGTGTTTCTCCTCAGAATCTGCCAGTTAAGTTAATACATTATTATTCCTACATTCAGTCATCACTCTATATTTAATCATCAAAACATTTATGTTACTTGGGATACAATATAGTTTTTCAGTTATCAGCACAAAGGTCAGATAAAGATTAAATGTGCTTTGCTGCAGCGCTCACGTGATCTCAGCTCATCAAGAAGGAAACACAAAATCACAGAACAGAGCATCAGGATTATGATTCTAGTTTGTGTTCATATGAAGGATTTTTCAGTGTGTTATTTGATGACAGTTACAACACAACACGTCTCTGTGTGTAATTAGTTCTACAGTAAATAAGTAAAGTAATCCATTATACTAACACTGCTACTCATACAGTCTTTGTTGAAGGTTCATCATAAAGGTAGTGATCTGTCAAGCTTTGGTTGGTCTTTTAAAGCTGTACAAACAAACAAATATGTGCAGAATTAACTGAAAGAAGATGATCCTTATCATACTGATATTTCATAACTGTCAGATTAGAGATGCATGAAGTATCTGAGCAATAAATTTGAACACATTCTGGTCCTGCTTCCTCATTGGCTGCAGTAGTAATGACTTCAGACTGTCACATGATGACGTTACTGACTTTGGTTTGTGTTGCAGCTCAGCAGTGAGATCAGAACTGAAGAGAAACGAGTCTCAGGTTAGTTTAGAGTTTGTGGTGTTTTTAATGAAGTGGTCAGAGAGCAGAGCCAGGAACATCTCCGTGAGCTGATTGTAAGAAAATAATGAAGCAAAGCCAGAGCAGGAAGTAGGGACATTGTTGAATTCAAAGATATGAAGAAGATTCATGTTACAGACAAACATCAATGAAATCAAACTACAGACATGACTGGGGCAGAAAATCAGCCCTGGCTTATTTTATGTCCCATTTCACAAGCCCGGGGCTTGTGAAATGGGACAGTCTACCCTCCGCTGGGCTGCCCAGGTTGCCTAGCAACCATAATACTAACAGCTGGAAACGTTTCATACAGCTTTGTTTGACAGACAAGAAGGAGAGAATCTTTTGTTCATTTGTTTGTTTGTTTCTACATGAGCGTTGATCATTCTCTGTAAGATTAAGCTCAGCTATTGAACGGCTTTAAAACCAAATAAGTACAAACGTCACTAATGTCACATAACTTTGCCGACATGTGGCCAACAGTAATGTTTTAATGTTCTTCGTTATTAAACATTTGCACATAAATAAGTGACATCATATTCAGTACTTACTTTTAAAAGTGTACTCTTCGGGCGCCCCTCATCCGCCATTTTTTTTCCGGCAAAATTATCCACACCCACCGCTAAACACTGCGATGAGCTACACCCGTTTTGCACAGCTCTATTATATAGATATAGGTGTGTGTGTGTGATAGATATATATGGTCTAATATGTGTTATTCTTTACTTCTTGTATTGTCGTTTTGTGTTACTGTTGTACTGAAGCTCGGTAACCCACAACATTTCCCCTACAGGATCAGTAAAGTAGCTGATTCACATCTTGTGTGTTCTTTCAGTCTGATGTTGTGCAGTCAAACATTTATTTACTACTTTCTGACACAAAAGTCAGTGGTTTGAAACAGAGAGAAGCTAAAGCCCACCTCCAACCAACACCACAGTTGACTACATCAGCTACAGGAAGACACAGCTGGTTTCTAACAATCTGCAAAGGTCTGAAAAAAATCATGAATGTACTATCAATAAATATAAAGTTGAATTTTATTTTCTTTGTGTAAAAGAGCTTCAACAACCTTACAGGAGGTCAGAGGGTCAATGAAAGCATCACACAGACGCTCATGTTGCCTTCAGGTCCTGATATCAGTTTGTTGTTAATCGTTACTGTTTCAGTTTGAATCTTTAACACTTTATTTTCCAATTTTTTCAGTCAAAGAATGAAAGTCTCATAATGCTTGAGGAGAGAAAGCCACAACACAGTCAGTCACAGGGTGGAGGAGGAAGGTTTTACTAGATGTGACTGTGAACTTATCTCAGTGTTGGTCTGATTATCAGGAAGCAGCAGGTCGGAGGAAACATGACTTTAGTTCTAGGAGACTGTGAGACACATTATTATGGTTACAAGCCATTTCTAATGGTTTTGAAGAGTCAGGTGAAGGACTCACACATTAAGTGTTATTTTTTCAGTGTTGTGTCAGCTTTTCACCCATGTTAGATTGGGGTCACAGGTTTGTGGGTTTAACACTTGTATCCTCAGAGAAAGCACACGTGATGCTCGTGACATGTAACATGCAGAAAGAGGAAGAAAGACTCTATCACATGTTAGCCTTCAGGGCTGCTGCTGCACTGTCAACAGTCATACCAGCAAAAACCAGTAACACTCATCACAGTCACAGGAGGCTGTGACTCTGAGAAGAAGTGGAGGAGGAGGGAAAGCAGTCCCAATAGTCTACGTCCACACTAATCCGACTTGTTTGAAAATGCACTTTTCTCTCTCATTTTGGCCTTCGTCCGTCCACACTGAGACGGCGTTTTTGATCAAGGAAATTGACTTTTTTGAAACGCAGATAATTTGAAAACAGCGTTTTCCACGTTGCAGTGTGGACTGGAAAAACGAGGCTTTCGAAAATGATGACACATCTTAGTCATATGATCAGTCATGTGACCAATTCAACAAGAGGGGCATGGCATTGTACAGCAATAGGCTGTATCCCAATTCAGGGTCTGCAGCCTAAGGGCCGCATTTTAAGCCCGATTACGTCACAGCGACGGCAACGAAGGCTGTCCCATTCGAAGGCTGCTCGAAGGCGCCCTCAAATGCGTCCTTCATTTCCCTGAATTTTAAGGATGTGGCAGTGGTAGACTTCATTGCCCAACTATCCCAGGAATGGCAGAGCGCG